>NC_091984.1:233867044-234052044 GCF_044704955.1 Pristiophorus japonicus
GGGAAAAAAAAAAATATTAAGAGGAAGAGAGGAAAAAAAAATATTATTAAGAGGAAGAGAGGAAAAAAAATATTATTAAGAGGAAAGAGAGGACAAAAAAAATATTAAGAGGAAGAGAGGAAAAATATTAAGAGGAAGAGAGGAAAAAAAATATTAAGAGGAAGAGAGGAAGAAAAAATATTATTAAGAGGAAGAGAGGAAAAAAATATTATTAAGAGAAAGAGAGGAAAAAATATTAAGAGAAAGAGAGGAAAAAAATATTAAGAGAAGAGAGGAAAAAAAATATTAGAGAAGAGAGGAAAAAAAATATTAAGAGAAAGAGAGGAAAAAAATATTAAGAGAAGAGAGGAAAAAATATTAAGAGAAAGAGAGGAAAAACTATATTAAGAGAAGAGAGGAAAAAAAATATTAAGAGAAGAGAGGAAAAATATTATTAAGAGAAAGAGAGGAAAAAAATATTATTAAGAGGAAGAGAGGAAAAAAAATATTATTAAGAGAAAGAGAGGAAAAAAATATTATTAAGAGGAAGAGAGGAAAAAAAATATTATTAAGAGAAGAGAGGAAAAAAATATTATTAAGAGAAGAGAGGAAAAAAAAATATTATTAAGAGAAGAGAGGAAAAAAAAATATTATTAAGAGAAAGAGAGGAAAAAATATTATTAAGAGAAAGAGAGGAAAAAAAATATTATAAGAGAAAGAGAGGAAAAAAAAATATTCTTCACACAACAACCTCTCCCTCTCTTCCCCCCCCCCCACAACAACCTCTCCCTCTCTTTCCCCCCCCCCCCACAACAACCTCTCCCTCTCTTTCCCCCCCCCCCCACAACAACCTCTCCCTCTCTTTCCCCCCCACAACAACCTCTCCCTCTCTTTCCCCCCCCCCCACAACAACCTCTCCCTCTCTTCCCCCCCCCCCCACAACAACCTCTCCCTCTCTTTCTCCCCCCCCCCCACAACAACCTCTCCCTCTCTTTCCCCCCCCCCCCACAACAACCTCTCCCTCTCTTTCCCCCCCACAACAACCTCTCCCTCTCTTCCCCCCCCCCCCCACAACAACCTCTCCCTCTCTTTCCCCCCCCCCACAACAACCTCTCCCTCTCTTCCCCCCCCCCCACAACAACCTCTGCCTCTCTTCCAGCCGAGAGCCCCCCCCCCCCCAACAACCTCTCCCTCTCTTTCCCCCCCCCCCACAACAACCTCTCCCTCTCTTCCCCCCCACAACAACCTCTCCCTCTCTTCCCCCCCCCCCCACAACAACCTCTCCCTCTCTTCCCCCCCAACCTCTGCCTCTCTTCTCACCCCCCTCCCCTTCAATCTCTCCCCTCCCCCGGGCTCAGGCCCCAGCTTCAGCCCGCCACAGGATGGGGGGGGGGGGGGGGGGGGGAAATAACCGCGAGAGCCGCCGACCGTGTCCCCGGGCTGACGGCCTCCCCGTTCCCCGCCGCTCCCGGGCCCGGGCCTTCCCGCGGCTCCGACATTTACCGTCCGGGCGGCCCGGCCATACGTGGCTTGTTTGCTCCGTCCGCATCGGCCTTCCCCCGGCCCTGGGTACACAAAGCCGCCCCCAGCCGCCGGGTCCCCGCCTCCGCCAACACACGCCGCCTTTACACAACAAAACCATTCATAATGGCCAGAGATTTTATTTTTAATGACCATTTTATTTTATATGAAGGAAAGGTTCTTCCTTGCACCCACCTTGAGGGGGAGGAAATCCAAGCCACCCGGCTGACTGAGGAGGACGGACCTTCCGGTAGAGGCTGTGCTGTGATTGACAGCTGGAGGGAGCCCAGTTTCTGCTGTAGCTTTGACAAGGCTCAGGCCAATCAGTGGGAATGCTGAAACCCAGCTGGAGTTTAAAGATGCAGAGAGAGAAAACATGCACATGTTCAAATGAGCTTTATGCATTCATGCCAACCTGCAAAACTAACTAAACCTGACTGACAGCATCAAAAAAGTGATATAGTCCCTGCAAAGCTGACAACTTAACAACAGCCCTGATTATAACTACCTGTACTTGTACAGATTTTGCAACTTGTAGGTTTAACCAACCTTTCTTTGGTGGTACTGAAGTTAAAAATATATATTTTTAAAGGAAAAATAAATAAACCATCACTTCACCAAAATCAATTCAACAGTCAATCTTCATGTCAGCTGTGGCTCAGTGGGCAGCACTCTCGCCTCTGAGTCAGAAAGTTGTGGGTTCAAGTCCCACTCTACAAATTTGAGCACAAAATTCTCGGCTGAGTCTCCAGTGCAGTGCTGAGGGAGTGCTGTACTGTTGGAGATCATCTGATTGAGGTCTGTGGGAGCTTACTGTGCGCAAATTGGCTGCTGCAGCTACACACCAAAAGTACTTCATTGGCTGTAAGGTGCTTTGAGACATTTGGTGGTCATGGAAGGCGTTATATAAAATGCAAGTTTTAATGTAGTTATGCTAACAGATCTGAGTGTTCCGATTCAAGATTCATTCAAAGTGCTAAAAGTCATTTTCAGGCCAACAGACACATACAATTCAAACTGGAGGAACCAGCAAATAAGAAAAGAACAACTAAGAGTGAATTACCAGGGATGGGTGTGGTTGGGGCTGTACGTGGTCCCAGGCAACAGGATCAACCTCTAACTCATAGAAGGAGGCAGAGACAAAGAGAAAGTCTCTCAATGAAAGAAAATGTATATGGCACACTCAGCGAGAACGAGAAATAGCATAAAATGTGCAAATGAACAGAAAGGGCCCAGAAGATAGAAAGACTTGCATCATATTATAGCACCTTTCACAACCTCAGGGTGTCCCAAAATGCTTTACAGCCAATTAAGTACTTTTTGAATAGATGGGGCCTTGGTTTAACATCTCGTCCGAAAGACGGCACCCCCAACACTGCAGCACTCCCTCAGCACTGCACTGGAGTGTCAGCCTAGATTTATGTGCTAGATTTATGACCGATGAGGAAGGCCAGTCAGCCCATCTTAATTCTAACACTCTCCCCATTCCTCCCCTGCCCTGCCGCCCCCCCCACCACCTACCTGTCCATAGCATCCAATTGTTCTTTAATGATTGCAGGGTTTTTGCCTCCCTCTGAACATTTTCCCACACGTTGATCACTCTATGATCAGATCAGCCATGATCTTATTAAATGGCGGAGCAGGCTCGAGGGGCCAAATTGCCTACTCCTGCTCCTATTTCTTACGTTCTTTTTAGTTGTGAATAACAATTTCCTGATAGTTATCCTAAAATTAACTTTTATTGGTTTGAACCAGTTCTACATCCACAGTTTAATTGAAAGTAATATTCCACATTAAAGAGCAGAATGTGGATGCCCTAAGATCACAAACTGCAGCCTTGGAGCCAAAGTCAACCCTGGGACTCCTGATAGAGACGTAACGTGACGATGGCCAGATAATCTGTTTCAGTGATGTTGGTGGAGGGATAAATATTGGCCAGGACACTGGAGATAACTCCCCTGCTCTTCTTCAAAATAGTGCCATGGGATCTTTTACATCCACCTGAGAAAGCAGACGGGACCTCGGTTTAACATCTTATCCTAAAGACCGCACCTCCGACAATGCAACATTCCCTCAGCACTGCACTGGAGTGCCAGCCTAGATTTTTGTGTTCATGTCTCCTGGAGTGGGTCCTGGACACACAACCTTCTAGACTCAAAGTGTGAGAGTGCTACCAACCGAGCCACAAAACACACATGCACAGTAACTTAAAGATATTTTTGGAAAAAGTTAGATGGAGTGCTTGACCCTTTAATTCATCCCGCTGAAACTCATTTCTGCAATTTTATAATTTTAGTTTCAATAGCTTTGAAATTATTGTCTCCTTTTTGCTCATTTAATCTGTCTGTGAATTTTTCTCAGTTGCCCTGTGCTTGAGTCTGACAGGCTGGTATAAAGGACCTGAAGCACAGCATGAGTAGCATTGGAATATTTATTTGAATCCTCTCTCCATATTAAAGCTCATTCTGTGTTCTGAACCTCTACAAGAGTTGCCACCAAGTCACACACCATCCTGACTTGGAAATATATCGGCTGTTCCTTCATCGTCACTGGGTCACAATCCTGGAACTCCCTCCCTAACAGCACTGTGGGAGCACCTTCACCACACGGACTGCAGCGGTTCAAGAAGGCGGCTCACCACCACCTTCTCAAGGGGCAATTAGGGATGGGCAATAAATGCCGGCCTTGCCTGCGACGTCCACATCCCATTAATGAATTTTTTAAAAGATAGTTACTTGACAAGGAAGCACGTCACTGGAACTCGACTTGACTTGCTTATCATGCCTTTCCTTCAGCAGAGGGCGCTGATTAATCCCTCAGAACTGCCGGATAGTCCCATACTATAAACTGGTAAAATGCTGAGAGGAAATAAGAACATAAGAATTAAATGCAGTAGTTGTCCATACGGCACCTCGAGCCTGCTCCGCCATTCAATAAGATCAAGGCTGATCTTCAACCTCAACTCCAGTTTCCCTTCAAACCCCCCAGATCCCTTGATTCCCTTAGTGCCAAAAATCTTTCGATCTCAGACTTGATCATCATCATAGGCAGTCCTTCGGAATCGAGGAAGACTTGCTTTCACTCTTAAAATGAATTCTTAGGTGGCTGAACAGTCCAATACGAGAACCACAGTCCCTGTCACAGGCGGGACAGATAGTCATTGAAGGAAGGGGTGGGTGGGACTGGTTTGCCGCACGCTCTTTCCGCTGTCTGCGCTTGATTTCTGCACGCTCTCGGCAATGAGACTCGAGGTGCTCAGCGCCCTCCCGGATGCACTTCCTCCACTTAGGGCAGACTGGTCTTTGGCCAGGGACTCCCAGGTGTCAGTGGGGATGTTGCACTTTATCAGGGAGGTTTTGAGGGTGTCCTTGTAACGTTTCCTCTGCCCACCTTTGGCTCGTTTGCCGTGAAGGAGTTCCGAGTAGAGCGTTTGCTTTGGGAGTCTCATGTCTGGCATATGAACAATGTGGCCTGCCCAGCGCAGCTGATCAAGTGTGGTCAGTGCTTCAATATACCCAACAAATATCAACCAGGATGTCTAATCCTGATTGCTTACCAGTGATTCCATGCTGCTGAGTGTGCGAGTCTGGACCCTGGGTGGAGACGGGATGAGGCTCACTTTTGGCACAGCTGAACCATCTGTCAAGACATTTGACTCACAAATAAAGAACAGTCACTTGGCTGAAGTGTTGGTGAGCTGCCTGCAGGCATAAAACGTCAGCCCAGCACGAGTCTGTACATTCGAGAGAGGAGGAGGAGAGAAAACCAGAATGTTAAAAAGAAAATGACATTGCATTTAAATTTAGCTCATTTCACCACCTCAGGACGTCCTAAAGCGCTTTACAGCCAATTAAGTACTTTTTTAAAACAGTGTAGTCACTGATTATAATATAGGAAAAGCAGCAGCCAAGATACACACAGCAAGATCCCACAAATAGCAATGTGATCATGACCCAAGAGATGTTGGTTGAGGGATAAATATTGGCCAAGACACCAGGGAGAACTCCCCTGCTCTTCTTCGAAATAGTGTCGTGGAATCTTTTACATCCACCTGAGAGAGCAGTCAGGGCCTTGGTTTAATGTCTGATCGAGATGATGGCATCTCTGACAATGCGGCGCTCCCTCAGTACTGCTCCTCCGACAGTGCGGCGCTCCCTCAGTACTGCCCCTCCGACAGTGCGGCGCTCCCTCAGAACTGCCCCTCCGACAGTGCGGCGCTCCCTCAGTACTGCCCCTCCGACAGTGCGGCGCTCCCTCAGAACTGCCCCTCCGACAGTGCGGCGCTCCCTCAGTACTGCCCCTCCGACAGTGCGGCGCTCCCTCAGAACTGCCCCTCCGACAGTGCGGCGCTCCCTCAGAACTGCCCCTCCGACAGTGCGGCGCTCCCTCAGTACTGCCCCTCCGACAGTGCGGCGCTCCCTCAGTACTGCCCCTCCGACAGTGCGGCGCTCCCTCAGTACTGCCCCTCCGACAGTGCGGCGCTCCCTCAGAACTGCCCCTCCGACAGTGCGGCGCTCCCTCAGTACTGCCCCTCCGACAGTGCGGCGCTCCCTCAGAACTGCCCCTCCGACAGTGCGGCGCTCCCTCAGTACTGCCCCTCCGACAGTGTGGCGCTCCCTCATTACTGCCCCTCCGACAGTGTGGCGCTCCCTCAGTACTGCCCCTCCGACAGTGTGGCGCTCCCTCAGTACTGCCCTTCCGACAGTGCGCGCTCCCTCAGTACTGCCCCTCCGACAGTGCGGCGCTCCCTCAGTACTGCCCCTCCGACAGTGCGGCGCTCCCTCAGTACTGCCCCTCCGACAGTGCGCCGCTCCCTCAGTACTGCCCCTCCGACAGTGCGGCGCTCCCTCAGTACTGCCCCTCCGACAGTGCAGCACTCCCTCAGTACTGCCCCTCCGACAGTGCAGCGCTCCCTCAGTACTGCCCCTCCGACAGTGCGGCGCTCCCTCAGTACCAGTGTTTCCTGTATGGTGCACGACCACGTGGCCGCACACTTGCTCTAGGGAACTCGCACAGACGGCGTGCCGTGATTTCAGTGTAAAGACCGCGCGTGCACGGTATTTTTAATGGCCCGCGCAACACCGCTCCACCGGGTTAAAAAAAATTACAGGGAACCTAGCTCAGTTCTTCAGCCTAGATTATGCACTCAAGTCTCTGGAGTGGGACGTCAACCCCCGATCTTCTGCCTCAGAGTAAAAAGATTTGGGGGCAAGTTCTCCAGTTGTTACTCTTGGGCGTATTGGCCCAGCTGGGAGACACACATGAGGAAGTCGGACGGAGTGCATCTTACAACATCAACACCAGCTTGCAGTTATATAGCGCCTTTAACATAGTAAAATGTCCCAAAACGCTTCACAGGAATGTTACCAAACAAAATTGGACACTGAGCCACATATGGAGATATTAGGACAGGTGAGAGGTGGGTTTTAAGCAGTGTCTTAAAGAAGGAAAGAAAGGCAGAGAGGTTTAGAGAGGGAATTCCAGAGCTTGGGACCGAGGCAGCTGAAGGCACGGCTGCCAATGGTGGAGCAAAGAAAATCAGGGATGTGCAAAAAGCCAGAATTGGAAGAGCGCAGCGATATCGGAGGGTTGTGGGGCTGGAGGAGGTTACAGAGATAGGGAGGTGTGAGGTCATGGAAGGATTTGAGAACAAGGATGAGAATTTTACAATTGAGATGTTGCCGGACCAGGTGGTGATGCACGTCAGCGAGCACAGGGTATTTAAAAAAATTATTTATTAATTCACGAGACGTAGATGTTGCTGCAAGGCCAGCATTTATTGTCTGTCCCAAATTGCTCTTGAGAGGTGATGGTGGAGGGGGCGATGGGTGAATGGGATTTAATGCGAGTTAGGACACGGGCAGCAGAAATTTGGATGAGCTCAAGTTTACGGACGGTGCAAGGTGGGAGGCCGGCCAGGATTACATTGGGAGAATTGAGTCTGGAGGTAACGCAGTAACGGACCTCAGTCAGACACAGGACAATCAGACAGTGTCTCTTACCAGCTGGTTTCAGAATTAAATGAGCAGTGCCCTGGAAGCAGGCAGACATTAGAAAGGATAAATACTTTCAAACTAAAAATATAAGAATGAGAGCAATGTATTTTGAATTAGTCATTTCCTATCATTTTCATATCATATCATAGAATTGAGCACAAAAGTTTCGGCTGAACATAAGAACCTAAGAAATAGGAGCAGGAGTAGGCCACCTGGCCCCTCGAGCCTGCTCCGCCATTTAATATCATGGCTGATCTGATCATGGACTCAGCTCCACTTCCCCGCCTGCTCCCCATAACCCTTTATTCCTTTATTGCTCAAAAATCTGTCTACCTCCGCATTAAATATATTTAGTGACCCAGCCTCTACAGATCTCTGGGGCAGAGAATTCCATAGATTTACAACCCTCTAAGAGAAGAAATTCCTCTTCATCTCAGTTTTAAATGGGCGGCCCCTTATTCTGAGTCCTAGGGCCCAAAATTGATGGCCTTACCGCCCACTCAACCTAGTGAAACTTCTCTGAACAACCTCCAATGCAAGGATATTCTTCCTTAAATACGGAGACCAAAACTGTACGCAGTACTCCAGGTGTGGCCTCACCAATACCCTGTACAGTTGTGGCAGGACTTCTCTGCTTTTATACTCTATCCCCCTTGCAATAAAGGCCAACATTCCATTTGCCTTCCTGATTACTTGCTGTACCTGCATACTAACTTTGTGTGTTTCATGCACAAGGACCCCCAGGTCTCTCTGTAAAGCAGTTTGCAATTTTTCTCCATTTAAATTATAATTTGCTTTTCTATTTTTTCTTCCAAGTGGATAACCTCACATTTTCCCACATTATACTCCATCTGCCAAATTTTTGCCCAATCACTTAGCCTGTCGAGGTGTGGCCTCACCAATACCCTAGCAGGACTTCTCTGCTTTTATACTCTACCCCCCCTTGCAAAAGGCCAACACCTGGAGTACTGCGTACAGTTTTGGTCTCCGTATTTAAGGAAATATATACTTGCATTGGAGGCTGTTCAGAGAAGGTTAACTAGGTTGATTTCGGAGATGAGGGTGTTGACTTATGAAGATAGGTTGAGTATACTCTTTGGAGTTCAGAAGAACGAGAGGTGATCTTATCGAAACATATAAGATAATGAGGGGCTCGACAAGGTGGATGCAGAGAGGATATTTCCACTCATAGGGGAAACTAAAACTAGGGGACATATTCTTAGAATAAGGGGCCGCCCATTTAAAACTGACACGAGGAGGAATTTCATCTCTCAGAGGGTTATAAACCTGTGGAATTCTCTGCCCCAGAGAGCTGTGGAGGCTGGATCATTGAATATATTTAAGGCGGAGATAGACAGATTTTTGAGAGATCAGGGAATAAAGTGTTATGGGGAGCGGGCAGGGAAGTGGAGCTGAGTCCATGATCATATCAGACATGATCTTATTGAATGGCAGAGCAGGCTCAAGGGGCCTAATGGCCTACTCCTGCTCCTATTTCTTATGTTCTTATGTAAAGCACTTTGGGATATCCAGTGGTCGTGCAAGGCGCTATAGAAATGCAAGTCTTTCTTTCTTTTTCAAATTTACTAACAAACATTAAATTGTTGTGTTGACAAGTGGCTAAGCTCTCTGAATTTACCCACAGTGCCTGTGGAACTCTGCCCCAGTATGATCCAGCACCTTTCTCCTGCCTCTGATATATGATTAATAATCTTGTGCTTATTCCCCTATTCTCACAGATTCACACTGCAGTACACACAACATCAGACCCATTAAATAACAACAGAAAATGCTGGAAACACTCAGCAGGTCAGGTAGCATCTGCGGAGAGAGAAACAGAGTTAACGTTTCAGGTCGATGACCCTTCCTGGCCTATTGTCTCACTGGCTCCAGGGAGTGGCAGCCCTTTGAGAGCTCATCGCAACAGCTAAAATCTCATTCACAAAATTATAGAATATTTATTAGTTGTGGAGCAGGTTCAAGGTATGTTAGTGGTGAAAAGGGACTAACGAAAACCAGAAAAAAAGACATTTAATTTAAAACAAAGCACCGCTACATGAAGGAATTAACTTGACAAACTGCATTGTTTAGTAAAATTGAGATGTGATCAACTTGGATCAACAGAGAATGGGAGATAATGAGATCTAAAGTAATGATGTGTGCTGGGAGGGTGGGGATGGTAAAATCAGAAAGCAATGGTCAGATTTAATCAGTTGGATGATATTTTGCCTCTTCCAGGAGATAATATGATTGTGGGGTTGCGAGGGGAGGAGGGGGGCTGCAGTCGGCTCCAGCCATTATGAGTGTGAGGAGGCTTGATGGACTAGCCTGCCTGTCATTTTCAACTGTTCGCAAAAGAAAGAAGGAATTGAAAGTCCTTTACATTTTAATGAAAACGGAAAAAGACTTGCATTTATAGAAACATAGAAAATAGATGCAGGAGTAGGCCATTCGGCCCTTCGAGCCTGCACCACCATTCAATAAGATCATGGCTGATCATTCCCTCAGTACCCCTTTCCTGCTTTCTCTCCATACCCATTGATCCCCTTAGCCGTAAAGGCCATATCTAACTCCCTCTTGAATATATCCAATGAACTGGCATCAACAACTCTCTGCGGCAGGGAATTCCACAGGTTAACAACTCTCTGAGTGAAGAAGTTTCTCCTCATCTCAGTCCTAAATGGCTTACCCCTTATCCTGAGACTATGTCCCCTGGTTCTGGACTTCCCCAACATTGGGAACATTCTTCCCGCATCTAACCTGCCCAGATGCTTATACGTCAGAATCTTATACGTTTCTATGAGATCTCCTCTCATCCTTCTAAACTCAGTGAATAAAGGCCCAGTTGATCCAGTCTCTCCTCATATGACATTCCAGCCATCCCTGGAATCAGTCTGGTGAACCTTCGCTGCACTCCCTCAATAGCAAGAACGTCCTTCCTCAGATTAGGAGACCAAAACTGAACACAATATTCCAGGTGAGGCCTCACTAAGGCCCTGTACAACTGCAGTAAGACCTCCCTGCTCCTACACTCAAATCCCCTAGCTATGAAGGCCATCATACCATTTGCCTTCTTCACCACCTGCTATACCTACATGCCCACTTTCAGTGACTGATGAACCATGACATCCAGGTCTCGTTGCACCTCCCCTTTTCCTAATCTGCCGCCATTCAGATAATAGTCTGCCTTCGTGTTTTTGCCCCCAAAATAGATAACCTCACATTTATCCACATTATATTGCATCTGCCATGCATTTGCCCACTCACTTAACCTGTTCAAGTCACCCTGCAGCCTCTTAGCGTCCTCCTCACAGCTCCCACCCCACCCAGTTTAGTGTCATCCACAAACTTGGAGATATTACACTCAATTCCTTCATCTAAATTGTTGATGTATATTGTAAAGAGCTGGGGCGCCAGAACTGAGCCCTGCGGCACTCTACTAGTCACTGCCTGCCATTCTGAAAAGGATCCGTTTATCCCGACTCTCTGCTTCCTGTCTGCCAACCAGTTCTCGATCCACGTCAATACATTGCCCCCAATACCATGTGCTTTGATTTTGCACACCAATTTCTTGTGCGGGACCTTGTCAAAAGCCTTTTGAAAGTCCAAATACACCACATCCACTGGTTCTCCCTTGTTCACTCTACTAGTTACATCCTCAAAAAATTCCAGAAGATTCGTCAAGCATGATTTCCCTTTCATAAATCCATGCTGACTTGGACCGATCCTGTCACTGCTTTCCAAATGCGCTGCTATTTCATCCTTAATGATTGATTCCAACATTTTCCCCACTATTGATGTCAGGCTAACCAGTCTATAATTACCCGTTTTCTCTCTCCCTCCTTTTTTAAAAAGTGGTGTTACATTAGCTACCCTCCAGTCCATAGGAACTGATCCACATTCGACAGACTGTTGGAAAATGATCACCAATGATCCACTATTTCTAGGGCCATTTCCTTAAGTACTCTGGGATGCAGACTATCAGGCCCCAGGGATTTATCAGCCTTCAATCCCATCAATTTCCCCGAACACAATTTCCCACCTAATAAGGATATCCTTCAGTTCCTCCTTCTCACTAGACCCACTGTCCCCCAGTACATTCGGAAGGTTATTTGTGTTTTCCTTCGTGAAGACAGAACCGAAGTATTTATTCAATTTGTCTGCCATTTCTTTGTTCCCCATTATAAATTCATCTGAATCCGACTGCAAGGGACCTACGTTTGTCTTCACTAATCTTTTTCTCTTCACATATTTATAGAAGCTTTTGCAGTCAGTTTTTATGTTCCCTGCAAGCTTCCTCTCGTACTCTATTTTCCCCCTCTTAATTAAATCCTTAGTCTTCCTCTGTTGAATTCTAAATTTCTCCCAGTCCTCAGGTTTGTTGCTTTTTCTAGCGTCTTTAACAACCACCGGATACACTTTTTGGAGTGTATCACTACTGTAATATGAGAAATGCGGCAGCCTATTTGTGCACAGCAAGCTCCCACAAACAGCAATGTGACAATGACCAGATAATCTGTGTTAGTGATGTTAATTGAGGGATAAATATTGGCCCCAGGATAACTCCCCTGCTCCTGTTCAAAATAGTGCCATAAGATCTTTTACATTGACCTGAGAGAGCAGACGGAGCCTTGGTTTAACATCTCATCCAAAAGATAGCACCTCTAACAGTGCAGCACTCCCTCAGCACTGCGAGTATCAGCCTAGTGTTTTGTGCTCAGATCCCTGGAGTGGGACTTGAACCCACAACTTTCTGTTCCAGCTGCAAGGGTGCTACCCACTGAGCCACAGCTGACACAGTGAATTGGCTGTACCTGGTATAGCAGTAGAAAAAGAGGAGAAAAATGCTGGCAATACTCAGTAGGTCAGACAGCATCTGTACAGAGAGAAAGAGAGTTAACGTTTCAGGTCGATGGCCTCTTGTCATGGTGATATGACCTGGTACAGGAGTGTTGGATATTGAAGGGAAAGATGTGACATGTCAGTCAAGGGAGCTGAACTCCAGCTTCCAAAGTGCTCTGAGTGGTGGCTGTCCTTCACATGAGTTTTAGCTATTCATGTTAGCCGACTATTCAACTGTGGGGTCATCACAGCCGAGGACAGTCATGTCCTTGCGTCATATCCACAGACCTGGACTTTCAACCGGGTTACTTCGATATTAATCATCAGAAGTGTGAACTCTTGCTGATTTTGGCCTTCTGGAGCCCTGCGAAACTGCGGCGAACTGTCACACCCCAATGAGTTTGGAGCATTTAATGACAAGATCTGATTTTGTCTCAGAATTTATAGTGCAGGTGTGGCGAATTGTCTGTAAAACTACTAATTTGGATATTTTATGGATCAGCAATTTCACTCCAGGTTTAAACTGTACTTGTTTTTTGTCTGATTATGATGCTGTGAAGCGTCTTGGGGTGTTTTACTGCGTTAAAGGCACTATATTAATGCAAGTGGTTGTTTTAAGTGTCAGCTATGTCTCAGTGAGTAGCGCTCTCACCTCTGAGGCAGAAAGTTGTGGGTTCAAGTAACCACACCGGAGACTTGAGCACAAAAATTCCAGTGCAGTGCTGTTGGAGTGCTGCACTGTTGGAGGTGCTGTCCTTCAGGTGAAATGTTAAACCGAGGCCCCGTCTGCTCTCTCAGATGGACGGAAAAGATCCCATGACCACTATTTCAAAGAAGAGCAGGGGTGTTATCCCTGGTGCTCTGGCCAATATTTATTCCTCAATCAACACCACTAAAAACAGATGATCTGGTTATTATCATAGTGCTGTTTGTGGGAGCTTGCTGTGCGCAAATTGTCTGCCATGTTTCCTGCATTACAACAGTGACTGCATTTCAAAAAAGTACTTCATTGGCTGTACAGCGCTTTGGGTTGTCTGATGATCGTGAAAGGTGCTATATAAATGCAAGTCTTTTTTTCTTTACAATTTGTGGGTCCCACAATACCGACTCCGACTCCGCTCCCCAGACAATGTAACGAAGGCCTTGATACCAAGGTCGGGCCACTGTGGCAGATTGCAAACACACATTGCATGTTTTTTGTTGTTGCAACATTTGACACTGAGAAATGTTACATTTATCACAACAACAAGAAAAAAAGTAACTGTCCCTGGGAAATACTTGTGTGTGGGTGCAAGGCAACAGAACGATGTGCAGTGAAGGAGTCTCACCGACCGACCTTCAACCAGATCAGACTTTTAAAGCCTGAGGAGGGTGTGGGGACCACTAGCTTTGTTTTGGCAATGTCAAGCAGAGTGTTGCCGTTTTAAGGATAGCCTTGTCGGGGGGCGCGCACCAGGCGCGTGCACGTGTGTGTGTGTGTATGTGTGCGTGCGCGCACCCAGCCGGCCCGGAGCGCGCCTCAGCGCTTGCCCCTCCGCACAGACACACACACACACACAGGTGGATAAAGTGGCCGCGCAGAGCAGCTGACGGGCTGAGTGTCCCCCGCGATCATGGCCCGGCGCTGGCCGGGGAAGTTGCTGTCGATCCTCGCCACTGTGCTGGCAACCTGTAGCATCTGGAGTGTGGAGGCTGCGAGCCGCAGGGTAGGTGCAGAGAGAGAGTGGAGGAGGGAGGGGGGAAACTTTATAGAGAAAACTATAACTGGAAACACACACATTTCTTTTTAAAAAGATACACATTGTACGCGGCTTCAGAGCAGTTTAAAGCCAGTGCGTTGTGCATGTTTGCTTGTGTTACACTGTTCACACTGGCAATGGATCAGTGCATAATCTTTGCACTTTGTGGGTTTTTGCATTATTGACTTTTCATCCAAAAACAAACCATTTGCAAAGTTTGATCCGCATTTTTTTTTGGGGGGGGGGTGAAGCATTGTTTGAGCAATTGCAACCCTAACCCTGAAGCAAAATTCAGTTTGTTATTATAATCTATTTATTATTAAAACAAAGTTTGTGTATTAAGCAACTGCGCACCTGGGAACCGATATACTTAGATCTGTGAGGGGGAAACTGGTTAAAATAACTGCACAAATATTGATCGAAATACTCGACTAGGTTATATTTGAAAAAACAAATCTGTGCGAGACCCGAGCTCATCATTTACATTTAGTCATAAGAATTTGATGGGTTTTTTTTGCTTTTAAATAATAATCTTTTTTTCACTCCTTGAGGCTTTTTAAAAAAAAAGTCATCCCTAATATCCAGCCCGATTCCACAGCCAGGTACCGGAGAAGGTTTGAATTATTGCCACAGATTCGCCTGTGCACAACATCTGTAAGCTGTGAGTGTGCGAGTGCAGACTGACTGCTGTCCGTGACTGTGTTTGTAATGACTGCTTCACGGGGGCACAGTGAAATGCACATTGAGCTGTGAAATGGCCAGCTTCAGGGAGCTTTCCTGGAGCATTCCCCGGGCAGGAGGGGCCGATTTTTCTGAGCTATAAAGGTGTTGTGTACATTTGCCAGTCCCACTTTTCTTTTTAAATGAAAACAGCCCTTAAAACACGACCAGGAGGGGGAACAGGACCATCAAATGACCCAATTTGAATGCTCGCTTTGCTTGTTCGCTTTTAACCATCTAAACCTCCTCCTCCTCCTCTGCAATTATCTGCCTGAAGGGTCTATGATAAATGTTGCCTTTGTTTCAGTCACATTGAGATTCTGGGTTAGTGGACTCGGCCAATGGGATCCCAGGGTTGTTGGGGTTTTTTTTTAATTTCTGTTCCCTCCGCTTGCAGCCTGCTTGTGCCCGGGTTAAACCCCCTCGCATGCTGAACACGTGGAGATGTTGACATGACGGGGCAAATGAAGCCACCGACATCAAAACAAACTCTGGCTGTTGTGACTGCGACTGTCTGGACAGTGGAACTGCCCCCTCCCTCTCCGGCTCAAAGAGCCATACCAGCACTATCGTTTTTCAAGAGCTGATCTCATTTTAAAAAAAAAGTGGAAACGGTAATCTGTTCAGGGACTGAGTTTAAACGTGTACCAGTCCCACCCTCCCTTCCCTCAATGACTATCTGTCCCACCTGTGACAGAGTCTGTGGCTCTCTTATTGGACTGTACAACCACCAAAGAACTCCCGAGGGACTGCCTATGATGATGATGATGATGGGACTTTTCCATAATCTTGTTGTATAAACCGATTTCTGAGAGTGCATATGAGAAAAGTGCTCTACACACAAGACATGGAAGATTCCTTTCCAGTTCTTTTAAACCTTTTTTTTTCCACGTTTTGAAAAGCAGTTTCCAAAGGGGTACAGTCCCAGTCATGTCAATTTAACGGCGGCTGGAACAAGTATAATTAACCCTTGCAGTGCAGCAGAATGATCTCTTGCAGGGAGTTATCATGCTGCTGGTAACTTCTAAAGCAATAGGACTACTTTTATAAGATAATTGGCAGAAAAACCAGGGGGGGAAGAGGACGAGAGTTTTTTCTTACCCAGCGGGTTATGATCTGGAACGCGCTGCCTGAAAGGGTGGTAGAAGCAGATTCAATAGTAACTTTCAAAAGGGAATTATCAAGATATATGACTCAAACAGGCCATTGGGCCCAACCAGTCCATGCCGGTGTTTATGCTCCACTCGAGCCTCCTCTCGTCTTTCTTCATCTAAATCTATCAGCATAACCCTCTATTCCCTTCTCCCTCATATGCTTGTCTAGCCTCCCCTTAACTGCATCGATACTATTCACTTCAACCACTTCCTGTGGTAGCAGGTTACACATTCTCACCACTCTTTGGGTAAAGAATTTTCTTCTGAATTCACCATTGGATTTCTTGGTGATTATCTTGTATTGATGGCCTCTAGTTATGCTCTTCCCCACAAGTGGAAACCTTTTCTCTCTATCTTCTCTACCAAAAATCTTTCATAATTTTTAAGGACCTCTATTAGGTCACCCCTCAGCCTTTTCTTTTCAAGAGAAAAGAGACCCAGCCTGTTCATCCTTTCCTGATATGTATACCCTCGCATTTCTGGTACCATCCTTGTAAATCTTCTCTGCACCCTCTCCAGTGCCTCTATATCCTTTTTATAATATGGCGACCAGAATTGTACTCCATGCTCAAAGTGTGGTCTAACCAAGGTTCGATACAGGTTTAGCAAAACTTTACTACTTTTCAATTGTATACCTCTGGAAGTAAACCCTAAGAATTGTATATATACTTGAAAAGGAAAAAATTGCAGGGCTATGGGGAAAGAGTGGGGTAGTGAGACTAATCGGATCGCTCTTTCAAAGAGCCGACACAGGCACGATAGGCCGAATGGCCTCCTTCTGTGCTATACGATTCTAATAGGACTAATTGATGCAGGAAAATCTACAACAACTTGTCAAGGAATTAAAGAAGTTAGAAAAAAATCTTGAACAGAAGCTGGTTAGAAATTAGAATTCTCAATCACAAGCGCTTGTGGAAACAGTGTCTTAAAGGATGCAAACATTAAAAGAAAAGCAAAATACTGCAGATGCTGAAATAAAAACAGAAACCGCTGTAAATACTCAGCAGGTCAGGCAGCATCTTTTGGAGAGAGAAACAGGGTTAACGTTTCAGGTTGATGACCTTTCATCAGAATTGGAAAATGTTCGTGATGTAACAGGTTTTAAGCAAGTACAGGGGCAGAGAAAGGCCTGAGAGGGGAGGAAAGAACAAAAGGGAAGGTCTGTGATAGGGTGCAAGGCAGGAGAGATTAGATAACAAAAGGGATGATGGTGCAAGGCAAAGGGAGATGGTAATGGGACAAGTAAAGAAACAAAAGATGGTTCCAGTGGAGGTGTCAATGACAACATTATCAGTATCTGCTGTCTGGGAAAATGGGAGCAGTGATTATGATCTGAAATTGTTGAACTCCGTGTTGTGTTCGGAAGGCTGCGAAGTGCCGAATCGAAAGATGAGGTCCTGTTCCTTGGGCTTCTGGAGAACAATGTAGAAGGCTGAGGAAGGAGAGGTCAGAGCGAGACCAAGAATTAAAATGACGACAGGTGAAAATAACATGATATTAAAAGCTCAGGAGAGAGGGTGTAGATTAGGGTGCTCGTAGAGACGCTCCTTAAAATCTACCTCTGTGACCAAGCTTTTGGCCACCTGTACTAATATCTCCTTATATGGCTCGGCGTCAAATGTCTTTTTTGTTGACAACGCTCCTGTGAAGCGCCTTGGGATGTTTTATTACGTTAAAGGCGCGATATAAGTTGTTGTTGTTGTTGACGGATATCAGAAAATTCTACATCACAGAAAGAATGATCAACCTGATCGAGTCGTGGAGACTCTGGAACCAGTTAAGAAACAATTCAATGATGCTACAATGGTAGAATCTTTCAGGATGGTTCAATAAAGATGGGCTGAATGGTCTTCCTAATGTATAATTATCGTGTTGACCTTGTGCGATATTAGAGTTTATTTCATGGTCATTGTGTGAGCCTGCAATTCCACATGGCAGCCAGCAGCCCAATGGTTAATTCTCACATGCAATCTCAAAAATACAACACTCCTGCATTGGTGCTACTGGGAGACTTTGCACAGTAAGTCTATCGAGAATTTTCTGTCTGGTTCTGTGCCTTATGATGGTGGCTAAGTTCTGGAACTCCCTGCCTAAACCTCTCCGCCTCTCTACACCTCTCTCCTCCTTTAAGACGCTCCTTAAAACCTACCTCTTTGACCAAACTTTTGGTCACCTGTCCTAACTTCTTATGTGGCTCAGTGTCAGATTTTGTCTGATAACGCTCCAATGAAGCACCTTGGGACGTTTTACTATGTTAACCACCGCATAAATGTAAGTTGTTGTTAGATCAGTTTGTGAGACATAGAAACATAGAAAATAGGTGCAGGAGTAGGCCATTTGGCCCTTCTAGCCTGCACCGCCATTCAATGAGTTCATGGCTGAACATGCAACTTCAGTACCCCATTCCTGCTTTCTCGCCATACCCCTTGATTCCCTTAGTAGTAAGGACTTCATCTAACTCCTTTTTGAATATATTTAGTGAATTGGCCTCAACAACTTTCTGTGGTAGAGAATTCCACAGGTTCACCACTCTCTGGGTGAAGAAATTCCTCCTCATCTCGGTCCTAAATGGCTTCCCCCTTATCCTTAGACTGTGTTCCCTGGTTCTGGACTTCCCCAACATTGGGAACATTCTTCCTGCATCTAACCTGTCTAACCCCGTCAGAATTTTAAACGTTTCTATGAGGTCCCCTCTCATTCTTCTGAACTCCAGTGAATACAAGCCCAGTTGATCCAGTCTTTCTTGATAGGTCAGTCCCACCATTCCGGGAATCAGTCTGGTGAACCTTCGCTGCACTCCCTCAATAGCAAGAATGTCCTTCCTCAGGTTAGGAGACCAAAACTGTACACAATACTCCAGGTGTGGCCTCACCAAGGCCCTGTACAATTGTAGCAACACCTTCCTGCCCCTGTACTCAAATCCCCTCGCTATGAAGGCCAACATGCCATTTGCTTTCTTAACCGCCTGCTGTACCTGCATGCCAACCTTCAATGACTGATGTACCATGACACCCAGGTCTCTTTGCACCTCCCCTTTTCCTAATCTGTCACCATTCAGATAATAGTCTGTCTCTCTGTTTTTACCACCAAAGTGGATAACCTCACATTTATCCACATTATACTTCATCTGCCATGCATTTGCCCACTCACCTAACCTATCCAAGTCGCTCTGCAGCCTCATAGCATCCTCCTCGCAGCTCACACTGCCACCCAACTTAGTGTCATCCGCAAATTTGGAGATACTACATTTAATCCCCTCGTCTAAATCATTAATGTACAGTGTAAACAGCTGGGGCCCCAGCACAGAACCTTGCGGTACCCCACTAGTCACTGCCTGCCATTCTGAAAAGTCCCCATTTACTCCTACTCTTTGCTTCCTGTCTGACAACCAGTTCTCAATCCATGTCAGCACACTACCCCCAATCCCATGTGCTTTAACTTTGCACATTAATCTCTTGTGTGGGACCTTGTCGAAAGCCTTCTGAAAGTCCAAATATACCACATCAACTGGTTCTCCCTTGTCCACTCTACTGGAAACATCCTCAAAAAATTCCAGAAGATTTGTCAAGCATGATTTCCCTTTCACAAATCCATGCTGACTTGGACCTATCATATTACCTCTTTCCAAATGCACTGCTATGACATCCTTAATAACTGATTCCATCATTTTACCCACTACCGATGTCAGGCTGACCGGTCTATAATTCCCTGTTTTCTCTCTCCCTCCTTTTTTAAAAAGTGGGGTTACATTGGCTACCCTCCACTCCATATGAACTGATCCAGAGTCAATGGAATGTTGGAACGCAGTTTATATAATTGGTTAGGGGATCAGCAGAAGGTTTTTCCGTGAAATGATATTTGAATTAATCTATGATAATAGAAACATAGAAAATAGGTGCAGGAGCAGGCCATTCAGCCCTTCTAGCCTGCACCGCCATTCAACGAGTTCATGGCTGAACATGAAACTTCAGTACCCACTTCCTGCTTTCACGCCATACCCCTTGATCCCCCGAGTAGTAAGGACTTCATCTAACTCCCTTTTGAATATATTTAGTGAATTGGCCTCAACTACTTCCTGTGGTAGAGAATTCCACAGGTTCACCACTCTCTGGGTGAAGAAGTTTCTCCTTATCTCGGTCCTAAATGGCTTACCCCTTATCCTTAGACTGTGACCCCTGGTTCTGGACTTCCCCAACATTGGGAACATTCTTCCTGCATCCAACCTGTCCAAACCCGTCAGAATTTTAAACGTTTCTATGAGGTCCCCTCTCACTCTTCTGAACTCCAGTGAATACAAGCCCAGTTGATTCAGTCTTTCTTGATAGGTCAGTCCCACCATCCCGGGAATCAGTCTGGTGAATCTTCGCTGCACTCCCTCAACAGCAAGTATGTCCTTCCTCAAGTTAGGAGACCAAAACTGTACACAATAGTCCAGGTGTGGCCTCACCAAGGCCCTGTACAACTGTAGCAACACCTCCCTGCCCCTGTACTCAAATCCCCTCGCTATGAAGGCCAACATGCCATTTGCTTTCTTAACCGCCTGCTGTACCTGCATGCCAACCTTCAATGACTGATGTACCATGACACCCAGGTCTCGTTGCACCTTCCCTTTTCCTAATCTGTCACCATTCAGATAATAGTCTGTCTCTCTGTTTTTACCACCAAAGTGGATAACCTCACATTTATCCACATTATACTTCATCTGCCACGCATTTGCCCACTCACCTAACCTATCCAAGTCACTCTGTAGCCTCATAGCATCCTCCTCGCAGCTCACACTGCCACCCAACTTAGTGTCATCCGCAAATTTGGAGATACTACATTTAATCCCCTCGTCTAAATCATTAATGTACAATGTAAACAGCTGGGGCCCCAGCACAGAACCCTGCGGTACCCCACTAGTCACTGCCTGCCATTCCGAAAAGTACCCATTTACTCCTACTCTTTGCTTCCTGTCTGACAACCAGTTCTCAATCCACGTCAGCACACTACCCCCAATCCCATGTGCTTTAACTTTGCACATTAATCTCCTGTGTGGGACCTTGTCGAAAGCCTTCTGAAAGTCCAAATATACCACATCAACTGGTACTCCTTTGTCCACTTTATTGGAAACATCCTCAAAAAATTCCAGAAGATTTGTCAAGCATGATCTCCCTTTTACAAATCCATGCTGACTTGGACCTATCATGTCACCATTTTCCAAATGCGCTGCTATGACATCCTTAATAATTGATTCTATCATTTTACCCACTACTGAGGTCAGGCTGACCGGTCTATAATTCCCTGCTTTCTCTCTCCCTCCTTTTTTAAAAAGTGGGGTTACATTGGCTACCCTCCACTCGATAGGAACTGATCCAGAGTCAATGGAATGTTGGAAAATGACTGTCAATGCATCCGCTATTTCCAAGGCCACCTCCTTAAGTACTCTGGGATGCAGTCCATCAGGCCCTGGGGATTTATCGGCCTTCAATCCCATCAATTTCCCCAACACAATTTCCCGACTAATAAAGATTTCCCTCAGTTCCTCCTCCTTAATAGATCCTCTGACCACTTTTATATCCGGAAGGTTGTTTGTGTCCTCCTTAGTGAATACTGAACCAAAGTACTTGTTCAATTGGTCTGCCATTTCTTTGTTCCCCGTTATGACTTCCCCTGATTCTGACTGCAGGGGACCTACGTTTGTCTTTACTAACCTCTTTCTCTTTACATACCTATAGAAACTTTTGCAATCCGCCTTAATGTTCCCTGCAAGCTTCTTCTCGTACTCCATTTTCCCTGTCCTAATCAAACCCTTTGTCCTCCTCTGCTGAGTTCTAAATTTCTCCCAGTCCCCAGGTTCGCTGCTATTTCTGGCCAATTTGTATGCCACTTCCTTGGCTTTAATACTATCCCTGATTTCCCTAGATAGCCACGGTTGAGCCACCTTCCCTTTTTTATTTTTACGCCAGACAGGAATGTACAATTGTTGTAATTCATCCATGCGTTCTCTAAATGTCTGCCATTGCCCATCCACAGTCAACCCCTTAAGTATCATTAGCCAATCTATCTTAGCCAATTCATGCCTCATACCTTCAAAGTTACCCTTCTTTAAGTTCTGGACCATGGTCTCTGAATTAACTGTTTCATTCTCCATCCTAATGCAGAATTCCACCATATTATGGTCACTCTTCCCCAAGGGGCCTCGCACAATGAGATTGCTAATTAATCCTCTCTCATTACACAACACCCAGTCTAAGATGGCCTCCCCCCTAGTTGGTTCCTCGACATATTGGTCTAGAAAACCATCCCTTATGCATTCCAGGAAATCCTCCTCCACCGTATTGCTTCCAGTTTGGCTAGCCCAATCTATGTGCATATTAAAGTCACCCATTATAACTGCTGCACCTTTATTGCATGCACTCCTAATTTCCTGTTTGATGCCCTCCCCAACATCACTACTACTGTTTGGAGGTCTGTACACAACTCCCACTAACGATTTTTGCCCTTTAGTGTTCTGCAGCTCTACCCATATAGATTCCACATCATCCAAGCTAATGTCTTTCCTAACTATTGCATTAATCTCCTCTTTAACCAGCAATGCTACCCCACCTCCTTTTCCTTTTATTCTATCCTTCCTGAATGTTGAATACCCCTGGATGTTGAGTTCCCAGCCCTGATCATCCTGGAGCCACGTCATAATTGGATGAAAGGGTTATTTGCATGCAAATCCAGAATATGTTAGAAAAATATGACTGAGCAGGAATCACTTGGATTAAAAATTTCCATAGATCTCAAAATTGGAATTCTAGAATCACAGATCAGCAGCACCAGTTACAGACAGCAGTCACTGGTTAACCAACATAATTTCTCTTTTTTTTTTATATAGAATGTTTTCCTGTTTCTTCACTGCCAATGCCTCGCCCCTTTAGACCCAGCTTGTTACTGGGGCGGGGATTGATGATGTGCCCTAGGCATTAAACCAGTGAGGTTAGAGGATAACAGTTCTGTGCCCACATGCAGGAAGGACTGTTTGCCTGTTTTCTCTCTCCAATCTTAAAAGGGCCATTACAGAGACTATTGATCTATGTGAACAGCTCCTTTACTTAAAGGAAAGCCAATACTAACTGACTACCTTATAGTATAGTAAAGCCATACTTTAATCTGTATTGCATTCATTTTTGCAAACA
The DNA here is from genome assembly GCF_044704955.1 of Pristiophorus japonicus. Lineage (NCBI taxonomy): Eukaryota > Metazoa > Chordata > Chondrichthyes > Pristiophoridae > Pristiophorus > Pristiophorus japonicus. The sequence goes on from NC_091984.1 coordinate 233,890,162, forward strand.
GCAGAAATGGAACTTGCGATCAATTTTATCACTTTTTTTTTAAGAGCTCGGAGGTTCAAGGTTGAATCAAGTTTCCATTCAAATTAGAAACTAGTGAGTAAACTTTGTCTTGTTTCAGTATCGAGAGATTAGATTTTGTTTATAGATTCCTGTTGGATTCAATAAGTGAGTTCATAAAATTCCACAAAAAGAATTCATATTGCTTTGAGAATTCCCACTATTTCTAAAACCGAACGAGAGAATGTAGAATTGATAAGTGTGTGCTGTGCCATTTATTGTATTTAGGAATAAATAAGCATGCCAGGCAGGTAGGTATTTAGCCAGCGTTAGAAAGTGCTGGAAATGTAGGATCATTCTAGTTTTTAAATGTAACCTTAAAGAAAGACCTAAGAAATTTATATAGCGAAGTGTTTGCTAGTGCTGTTGGGGAGGGTTTAAACTAAAATGGCAGGGGGATGGGAATCTATGCAGGGAGACAGAGGGAAGTAAAAAGGGGGCAGAAGCAAAAGGTAGGAAAGAGAAAAGCAAGAATGGAGGGCAGAGAAATCAAGGGCAAAAATCAAAAAGGGCCACATTACAACATAATTCAAAAAAGACAGAGTGTTTAAAAAAAAAAACAAGCCTGAAGGCTGAGTCTCAATGTGAGGAGCATTCGTAATAAGGTGATGAATTGACTATACAGAAAGCGGTTAACAGGTATGATGTAATTGGAATTACGGAGACATGACTCCAGAGTAACCGAGGCTAGGAACTCAACATCCAGAGGTATTCAATATTCAGGAAGGAAAAGGAGGTGGGGTAGCATTATTGGTTAAAGAGGAGATTAACCCAATAGTAAGGAAGGACATTAGCGTGGATGATGTGGAATCTATATGGGTAGAGCTGCGAAACACCAAAGGGCAGAAACCGTTAGTGGGAGTTGTGTACAGACTACCAAACAGTAGTAGGGAGGTTGGGGATGGCATCACACAGGAAATTAGGCTCGCGTGCAATAAGTGTACAGCAGTTATCATGGGTGACTTTAATCTACATATTGATTGGGCTAACCAAACTGGTAGCAATACTGTGGAGGAGAATTTCCTGGACTGTATAAGGGATGGTTTTCCAGACCAATATGTCGAGGAACCAACTAGAGAGCAGGCCATCCTAGATTGGGTCTTGAGTAACGAAAGAGGATTAATTAGCAATCTGGTTATGCAGGGCTCCTTGGGGAAGAGTGACCATAATATGGTAGAATTCTTCATTTAAGATGGAGAGTGACACAATTAATTCAGAGACTAGGGTCCTGAACTTAAAGAAAGGAAACTTCAGCGGTATGATACTTAAAGGGTTGACGGTGGCTAGGCAATGGCAGACATTTAAAGATCACATGGATGAACTACAACAATTGTACATCCCTGTGTGGCATAAGAATAAAAAAGGGAAGGTGGCTCAACCGTGGCTAACAAGGGAAATTAAGGAAAGTGTTAAATCCAAGGAAGAGGCATATAAATTGGCCAGAAAAAGTAGCAAACCTGAGGACTGGGAGAAATTTAGAATTCAGCAGAGGAGGACTAAGCGTTTAATTAGGAGGCGGAAAAGAGAGTATGAGAGTAAGCTTGCAGAGAACATAAAAACTGACTGCAAAAGCTTCTATAGATATGTGAAGAGAAAAAGATCAGTGAAGACGAATGTAGGTCCCTTGTAGTCAGAATCGGGTGCATTCATAATGGGGAACAAGGAAATGGCAGACAAATTGAACAAATACTTTGGTTCTGTCTTCACTAAGGAAGACACGAATAATCTCACGAAAATACTAGGGGACCGAGGGTCTAGCGAGAAGGGGGAACTGAGGGAAATCCTTATCAGTCAGGAAATGGTGTTAGGGAAATTGAAGGGACTGAAGGCTGATAAATCCCCAGAGCCTGAAAGTCTGCATCCTAGAGTACTTAAAGAAGTGGCCAACTTTCCATGGACTCTGGATTAGTTCCTATGGATTGGAGGGTAGCTAATGTAACCCCACTTTTTAAAAAAGGAGGGAGAGAGAAAACACAGAATTATAGACCGGTTAGCCTGACATCGATGGTGGGGAAAATGCTGGAATCAATTATTAAAGATTTAATAGCAGCGCATCTGGAAAGCAGTGATGGGATCGGTCCAAGTCAGCATGGATTTATGAAAGGGAAATCATGCTTGACAAATCTTCTAGAGTTTTTTGAGGATGTAACTAGTAGAGTGGATAAGGGAGAACCAGTGGATGTGGTGTATTTGGACTTTCAAAAGGCTTTTGACAAGGTCCCACAGAAGAAATTAGTGTGCAAAATTAAAGCACATGGTATTGGGGGTAATGTATTGATGTGGCTAGAGAACTGGTTGGCAGACAGGAAGCAAAGAGTGGGACTAAATGGGTCCTTTTCAGAATGGCAGGCAGTGACTAGTGGGGTGCTGTAGGGTTCAGTGCTGGGACCCCAGCTATTTACAGTATACATTAATGATTTTAGATGAATGAATTGAAGGTAATATCTCCAAGTCTGCAGATGACACTAAGCTGGGTGGCGGTGTGAGCTGTGAGAAGGATGCTAAGAGGCTGCAGGGTGACTTGGACAGGTTAAGTGAATGGGCAAATGCATGGCAGATGCAGTACAATGTGGATAAATGTGAGGTTATCCACTTTGGTGGCAAACACAGGAAGGCAGATTAGTAAAAGGGGAGGTGCAACGAGACCTGGGTGTCATGGTACATCAGTCATTGAAGGTAGGCATGCAGGTATAGCAGGCAGTAAAGAAAGCAAATGGCATGCTGGCTTTCATAGCAAGGGGATTTGAGTATAGGAGCAGGGAGGTCTTACTGCAGTTGTACAGGGCCTTGGTGAGACCACACCTTGAGTATTGTGTGCAATTTTGGTCTCCTAATCTGAGGAAGGACATTCTTGCTATTGAGGGAGTGCAGCGAAGGTTCACCAGACTGATTCCCAGGATGGCAGGACTGACATATGAGGAAAGACTGGATCGGCTAGCCTTATACTCACTGGAATTTAGAAGAATGAGAGGCAATCTCAGAGAAACTTATAAAATTCTGACGGGATTGGACAGGTTAGATGCAGGTAAAATGTTCCTGATGTTGAGGAAGTCCAGAACCAGGGACCACAGTCTAATGTTAAGGGATAAACCATATAGGACCAAGATGAGGAAAAACCTTTTCACCCAGAGAGTTGTAAACCTGTGGAATTCTCTGCCACAGAAAGTTATGGAGTCCTGTTCGTTGGACATATTCAAAAGAGAGTTAGATGTGGCCCTTACGGCTAAAGGGATCAGGGGGTATGGAGAAAAGGCAAGGATGGGGTACTGAGGTTTCATGATTAGCCATGATCATATTGAATGGCGGTGCAGGCTCGAAGGGCCGAATGGCCTGCACCTATTTTCTATGTTTCACGACCACTGGACGTCTCCTGACGCTTTACAGCCAATGAAGTACTTTTGGAGTGTAGTCACTGTGGGAAACAGGACAACTAACTTGCGCACAGCAAGCTCCCACAAACAGCAATGTGATAATAACTAGATAATCATTTTTTGTTATGTTGATTGAGGGATCAATATTGGCCAGAACACCGGGGATAACTCCCCCACTCTTAGCTTTTGAGAAGTAGGGCCATGGGATCTTTTACGTCCACTTGAGAGAGTAGACGGGGCCTCGGTTTAACGCCTCATCTGAAAGACGGCACCTCCGACAGTGCAGCGCTCCCTCAGCACTGCACTGGAACGTCAGCCTGGATTTCTTTGTGCTCAAGATGCTATATGCCTAAGACAATGGCCAGGGAGGGGGATGGAATTGGGGGAGAGGGAATGGAGTTTGTGGTGAGGAATAAAGACAATGGCTTTGGTCTTCCCAGTGTTTAATTGGAGGGAAATTGAGGCACATCCAGCGATGGATGTAGTATGACATCATCACCGAGGCAGTGGTAGGGTCGAGAGCAGTGGTGGAGAGTTGTGCTGGGTGTTGCCAGTGTACATGTGGAACCTATGTGTTTTTGAATGAAGACACTACGCGACAGCTTGTAGATCAGGAAGAATGATAAAAATGTACAGCACAGAAGGAGGCCAGTTGGCCTGTCGTGTCCGCGCCGGCCGACCTAATCTCACTTTCCATCTCTTGGTCTGTAGCCCTGTAGGTTACGGCATTTCAGATGCACATCCAAGTACTTTTTAAATGCAGTGAAGATTTCTGCCTCTACCACCCTTTCAGGCAGTGAGTTCCAGATCCCCACCACCCTCTGGGTGAAAAAAGTGTTCCTCAACCCCCCTCTAATCCTTCTACTAATTACTTTAAATCTGTGCCACCTGGTTATTGACCTCTTTGCTAAGGGAAATAGATCCTTCCTATCCAATCTATCTGAGCCCCTTAGAATTTTATACACCTCAATGAGGTCTCCTCTTGGCCTGCTCCATTCTGAAGAAAACAACCCCAGCCTATCCAATCTTTCCTCATCGCTAAAATTCTCCAGTCCTGGCAACATCATCGTAAATCCCCTCTGTACCCTCTGTAGTGCAATCACCTCTTTCCTGTAATGTGGTGACCAGAACTGTATGCAGTACTCCAGCTGCGGCCTAACTAGTGTTTTAAAGAGGAGAGGCGAGGCGGGTGGGGGGGAGAACCGAAGAATGATCCTTGGAGCTCTCCAGAGGTAACGGTGTGGGGGCGGGAAGAGAAATCACTGATGGAGGTGATCTGGCCTATGATCAGATAGGTGAAAGGAGAACCAAGTGAGGGAAGTCCCATTTGAGCTGGTCAACAGACGTCAGAGATTGGAAGAGGATGGTGAAAGTTGACAATGTTGCATATAGTTGGGAACTTGTTGCTTTCCAAATCGAATTCCATCCTGTGTGTGTGTTGAGCTACATGCTAACAACATGTATGTACAAAATTACCCAGTAATATTGCAGCACAGAAACCAATTGAGTTACATGCAAGTAGCAACCACAATAATTCTCCATTGAACCTAAATCTGAATGGCCTTCACGATATAATCTTCTCATAAAGCCCATTGGTATGAAGATTCTACACTGGAAAATATCCCTCTTCAAAAACTGTCCCATATCATTGGGAATGGCCTTAGTCAGCATTCTGTCCCATTACTCAGCTGTAATGTCATCATTTTGTCTTACAATCCACAAATTAATTGACTATTATTGGGGGAAAAGAGAGGCAAGTTTGTTTTCCCCATGGTCTGGATATCTTCAACCCATCGGAAAATACCCTCAGTCTGTGTAAGAAAGGATCCTGCAGTCTCCAAGACGTAAGGGTCCACTGCTCTCCCCACTTTATCCTCTTCTACATAAGAATTAGGAGCAGGAGTCGGCCATTTGGCCCCTCGAGCCTGCTCCGTCATTCATTGAGATTATGGCTGATCTTCGACCTCAACTCCACTTTGCTGCACTTTTTTGCTCTTCTCTCCCAAGGCCTGGACTCATTGTTGTCTAATATATCTGGAACTCCAAACAGTTCTGGTGTTACAGCCACAGGATTAACATTGCATTTCTAGCACTTGCATTACTGCAATCATTTTCGTTTTGAAGGAGCCTTTTTCTTTTTAAGTCTATGTATGGTTAGTCCCATTTGTTTTAATTTAGTTGAGGTAATTACTGTTAACTGATTAATAAACGCTTTGCCCCAATTTTGTTTCTGCTGCACATGAGAAAGCTGGATTGAGGCCAGCGTTAAGAATGAAGACATTAAAAGAATGTTCGTTCTGAAATCAATTTCAAATGGATAACAGTATTAACAGGAATTTGCTCCACGATAAACTGAAAGACACAATTGCTTTGAAGTTTGTTTTAGTAATTGCTCGTGGAGTTTTAATCATTTCTTCTCTTGTATTGCATTTTTTGACACCTTATTAATCAGGCTAATTTTCTATTCATTTCATTTAAGGGATGTGGGCTTCGCTGGCAAGGTCAGCATTTATTGCCCATGCCTAATTGTCCTTATCTGAATGGCTTGCTAGACCATTTCAAAGAGCAATTAAGAGTCAACCACATTGCTGTGGGTCTGGAGTCACATATAGGCCAGTCCGAGTAAGGACAGCAGATTTCCTTCCCTAAAGGACATTAGAGAACCAGATGGGTTTTTACAACAATCCGGTAGTTACATGGTCACCATTACTGATGATAGCTTTGTATTCCAGATTTTATTTAATGAACTGAATTTAAATTCCCCAGCTGCCCTGGTGGGATTTGAACTCTCGTCTCTGGATCATTAGCCCAGGGCTCTGGATTACGAGACCAGTAACATAACCACAAGCTGCTGTTCCTTGTAAAAGTTGTACAGAAACCTCGTAGGCTGAATCTCTGCTGAAGGAATTAAGTTCCTCGGCACAGTAGATTTAAAAAATATATCTTCTAAAGCATTGCTACAGTTGGCATTTTGAGAATCTTTATGGGGGGATGTTTTTAAATATAGGAACAGGAGGAGGCCATTCAGCCCCTCGAGCCTGCTTCACCATTCAGTTAATTCATGCTGAGTAGACACTAAGTTGCTGCAGAAATATCACCAACGATGTCTCTGCAAGATCCTACAAATCCCCTGGGAGGACAGACGCACCATCATCAGCGTCCTCATTCAGGCTAACATCCCCAGCATTGAAGCACTGACCACATTCGAATAGCTCCGATGCGCAGGCCACATAGTCCACATGCCAGACACAAGAATCCCAAAGCAAGTGCTCTACTCGGAACTCCTTCACGGCAAACGAGCCAAAGGTGGGCAGCGGAAACGCTACAAGGACACCCTCAAAGCCTCCCTGATAAAGTGCAACATCCCCACTGACACCTGGGAGTCCCTGGCCCAAGACTGCCCTAAGTGGAGGAAGTGCATCCGAGAGGGCGCTGAGCACCTCGAGTCTCATCGCCGAGAGCATGCAGAAAGCAAGCGCAGGCAGCGGAAAGAGCTTGTGGCACCTATCTGTCCCACCTGTGACAGAATCTGTGACTCTTGTACTGGACTGTTCAGCCACCAAAGAACTCACTTCAGGAGTGGAAGCAAGTCTTCCTCGATTCCGAGGGAACGCCTATGATGATGATGATGATGGTATCTTAACTCCATTTACCTGCCTTTGCTCCACAATCCTTATTCCCTTTACCCAACAAAAATCTATCAATCTCAATCTTGAAAGCTCCGATTGTCATTAACGGGTCAATAAGTATAATGGGCGGCTATAATAGGATCCTTCCATTGAAAGGTACTTTGGTTACAGAAATAGCAGTCCTCAGATAGCCAACGCTCATTTTCTTCCTCTCCTCCCTTGCAACTGCAGCATACATTGAGGCTTCTAAGGGTTTCACTGAGCAGCTATTTTGGGAAAAGTATGTTAGAAAACCACTCCCGATCAAACATTTGCAAACCCACAGCAAAAGTGTACATTTACACCAAAGGATATGACCCAAATTTAACAATTGCTTGTTTGAAACACCTTTGTCAAGATTTTTCTTAGTTCCTTCTTGCATTCTAGGGATATAACAAAAAAACTGATGCAGTTCTTTTCATTTACGTGAATATTGCTCATGGATAGCAGGCAAAGTGAAAATTGTCAACTCTTTTTAGAGTAAACAAATAAACATGAGGTCAAGTGCCCCCCAATCTGGGGGACACTCCAAATATTTTGCAAGGCCCTTTTTTTTTGTATTTTTGTAGATTTTTTTTTGTGTTTTTTAGGACATTAAAATTCCTTATTTTACCAGTGCCCCCTATAAAAGGGGAGGGGGACACTAAAAACCCCGGCAATTAAAACAAATTAAACTTTAAAACATAAAATCAAATTAAAATTTGGTTGCCGGGGGTGATAATGCACTCCAGTCCCTCCGGCGCCCACCTCTCGCGGAAGGCCGCGAGCGTACCGGTGGACACCGCGTGCTCCATCTCCAAGGATACCCTGGCCCGGATGTAGGCGCGGAAGAGAGGCAGGCAGTCCGGCTGAATGACCCCCTCGACCGCCCGCTGCCTGGACCGGCTGATGGCACCCGTGGCCGTGCCCAGGAGCAGTCCTACGAGGAGGCCCTCGGACCTACCCGCTCCCCTCCGCACAGGGTGCCCAAAGATCAGGAGTGTGGGACTGAAGTGCAACCAGAATTTCTGGAGCAGCCCCTTTAAATATTGGAACAGGGGCTGCAATCTCGCACATTCAGTAAAAACATGGAACACGGACTCCTCCAGACCGCAGAAATTGCTTAAAAATTTATTGCACGGGACTGCTCCGTACACCACACTCCAGGCCAAGTCCCCGATAAATAGTGGGAGGGTGAAAATTGTCAAACAGTTGCCTTCATCAGCACAGGTGTCTGTTGTGGGTCACACTCGTCAGTCAGAAAGTCGTGGGTTTAAGTCTCACGCCAGAGACTTGAGCACAAAATCTAGGCTGCAGTGCTGAGGGAATGCTGCACTGTCGGAGGGGCCGTCTTTCAGATGAGACTTTTAACCGAGGCCCCGTCTGCTCTCTCAGCTGAATGATCCCATGGACACTATTCGAAGAAGAGCAGGGGAATATTACTCTGTGTCCTGGGCCAATATTTATCCCTCTACCAACATCACAAACCGATTATTCAGTGATGATCACATTGCTGTTTGTGGGAGCTTGCTGTATGTAAATTGGCTGTCACATTTCCTACATTACAACAGTGATGATACTTGGAAAGTACATCATTGCCTGTAAACCACTTCTGGACATCCTGAGGTCGTGGTAAGGCACTATATAAATGCAAGTTCTTTCCTAATTCTCTTTAGCTGTTGGCACCAATTTTTAAATCTCACATACTTATGCCCTCCTGCTAAAGGTCTTTTTGTACTTACATTATCAGTACAGGAACTGGCAGCCAGAGCAGGGAAGAATGCCTGGATCCTGAACCATCCAAGCTCGGGTACCTCCTGGAGATAGCACCATCAAAAATATCAATAGAGACCTTTTTCCCCTGGGAGACTTAACACGCCAGTTCTCCATATATCTGCCCCTCCTGAAGTCAACCAAGAGAATGCCTCCATTTGGGAGTATTTTCTGAGCTTCTCCCCCCTGCCCCTCTGTCACACTTTAGATTAAAGGAACCCTTTCCTCAGGGTAGTGTTACCCCTTTAAACAGTGGAATGGGACTTTTGCACTTCTTGGGGCCTTTAATTCCATGGGATCTAAATGTTGTACAAATGTTGGTAAATCAATTTTTGCTGGCAACGTAATGGTTTCTGTTGTAATTTACTACAAACTTGGGTTTTACAATATAGGTAATATTTTGTAAGAACATAAGAAATATGAGCAGGAGTAGGCCCGTTCGGCCTCTCGAGCCATTCAATAAGCCCATGGCTGATCAACCTCAACTCCACTTTCCTGCCCGATCCCTTGGTTCCCTTAATATCCATAAATCTATCGATCTCTGCCTTGAATATACTCGATGACTGAGCCTCCACAGTTCTCTGGGGCAGAGAATTCCAAAGATTCACCACCCTCTGAGTGAAGAAATTTCTCCTCATCTCTGTCCTAAATGGCCGACCCCTTATCCTGAGACTGTGACCCCTGGTTCTAGACTCCCCAGCTCAGAATCTTAAATGTTTCAATGAGATCACCTCTCATTCTTCTAAATTCCAGAAAGTATAGGCCCATTCTACTCAGTACATTTTCAGTTAAAGCACTGAGTTCCTCCTGGATAGTGCAGATGAATTGGGAGTGTTGAGACTGGGGGGAGGCTCCACAAGGTACTAGTGAATCTGCCATTGTTAAGCATGTACTAAGTCGTAGAATATGCTTGATCCCTATGTCGCTGTTCCTCTCTGTCTGACCTCTCCTCCTTCTATCTCTCTTGTTCTCTTCTCTCTCACTATCTCTTATTTTTGCTTTTCTCTCTGACTTTGTCTCTTTCTTTCTTGAAAGTAGGCATGCAGGTACAGCAGGCAGTAAAGAATGCAAATGGCATGTTGGCCTTCATAGCGAGACGATTTGAGTATAGGAGCAGGGAGGTCTTGCTGCAGTTGTACAGGGCCTTGGTGAGACCACACTTTGAGTATTGTGTGCAGTTTTCGTCTCCTAATCTGAGGAAGGACATTCTTACTATTGAGGGAGTGCAGCGAAGGTTCACCAGATTGATTCCAGGGATGGCAGGACTGACACATGAAGAAAGACTGGATCTACTAGGCTTATATTCGCTGGAATTTAGAAGAATGAGAGGGGATCTCATAGAAGCATATAAAATTCTGACGGGATTGGACAGGTTAGATGCAGGAAGAATGTTCCCGATGTTGGGGGAAGTCCAGAACCAGGGGTCACAGTCTAAGGATATGGGTTAAGCCATATAGGACCGAGATGAGGAGAAACTTCTTCACCCAGAGAATTGTGAACCTGTGGAATTCTCTACCACATAGAGTTGTTGAGCCTAGTTCGTTGGATATATTCAAAAGGGAGTTAGATGTGGCCCTTATGGCTAAAGGGATCAAGGGGTATGGAGAGAAAGGAGTGGGGTACTGAAGTTGCATGATCAGCCATGATCATATTGAATGGTGGTGCAGGTTCGAAGGGCCGAATGGCCTGCTCCTGCACCTATTTTCTATGTTTCCTTCCCTATTTGGGTGGGATGTAGTGTTGCTGGGGAGAGAAGCCCCTAGTGGGGGAAAAGCTAAACCTAAGTGAAACACTCGTTCGGACCCAGCTGGACTATTTAGAAAAGACATAAAGGTTTTGGAGAGGGTACAGAAGAGATTTACGAGAATGGTTCCAGGGATGAGGGATTACAGTTATGTGAATAGACTGGAGAAGCTGGGGTTTGTTCTCCTAGAGCAGAGGAGACCAAGAGGAGATTTGATAGACGTGTTCAAAATCATTGGCTGAAAGGTCGATAATGAGAGGGCACAGATTTAAGGTGATTGGCAAAAGAACCAGAGGTGACATGAGAAAAAAACTTTTTTATGCAACTGCCTGTTGGGGTGGGGACACGGGCCCAGCCCACACTGCGATATGTGTACGCACGAGGTCCGTGCAGCAGAGCAGGTCTCCAGTTGTCCTGGTTAACCCTTGCCACTGGATAAAGGCCTAGCTCTGTCACGCCCGTGTGGTGGCTGATGTACAACGGTCACCACACGTTAAAAAAATCCACGCACAGGCATCTTCCACCCTTCAATTGGAGTCCAGGACTGGAACATTGGGTCCTTCATTGAAACATCTGTGAACTCTTATGGAAGCAAGTCATCCTTGCTCGAGGGACCGCCTATGATGATGATGATGGGGGATTCAATAGTAGCCTTCAAAAGGGAATTGGATGAATACTTAAAGGAGAAAATTTGCAGGGATATGGGGGAGAAGAGTGTGGGAGTGAGACTGACTGGATTGTTCTTCGAAAGAGCCGGTGCAGACTCGATGGGCCGAATGGCCTCCTTTTGTGCTGTACTCTGGTTCCATGAAATGCAGCCTGCAGCCGTTCCCTTTACTACTACTACAACAACAACAACTTTTATTTATATAGTGCCTTTAACATAGTGAAACATCCCAAGGTGCTTCACAGGAGTATTATAAGCACAAAACACACAAATTTGACACCGAGCCACATAAGAAGAAATTACGGCAGATGACCAAAAGCTTGGTTAAAGAGGTAGGTTTTAAGCAGCGTCTTAAAGGATTAACGAGAGGCGGAGAGATTTAGGGAGCTTGGGGCCCAGGCAGCTGAAGGCACGGCCACCAATGGTGGAGCGATTATAATCAGGGAAGCTCAAGAGGGCAGAATTTTGAGGAGCGCAGACATCTCTTTGGGGGGGGGGGGGGGGGGCTGAAAGAAATTAGAGATAGGGAGAGGGCGAGGGGATGGAGGGATTTGAAAACAGGGATGAGAATTTTGAAATCGAGGTGTTACTGGACCAGGAATCAATGTCGGTCAGCGAGCACTGACCTAACTTCCATCGTTTCTATCCCAATCTTCATTCCCATTGCTACCCCGACCTGTACCCCTTTGAATTACCCACTGAACTGCTGTATCCTCTCCATCCCCTCACTCTGCAACCACTCACTCCCTTAGGGCAGGTGGCGAAAGCCTCACCCTCTTATCCTGTTCTTGCATTTAAAATTATGAACGGGTTTGATAGGGTAAGCAGGAATGGGGTACTGAAGTTGACTGTTCAGCCATGAACTCATTGAATGGTGGTGCAGGCTCGAAGGGCCGAATGACCTACTCCTGCACCTATTTTCTATGTTTCTATGGTAGACTTAGACGAGATGTTTCCACTTGCGGGGAGAGACCAGAACAAGGTCCATAAATATAAGGCAGTCGCTAATAAATCCAATAGGGTATTCGGGAGGAACATCTTTACCCCGAGAGAGGTGAGAATGTGGAACTTGCGGCCATATGGAGTGGTTGAGGCGAATAGCAGAAATCATAGGATCATAGAAATTTATGGCACAGAAGGAGGCCATTTCGGGCCATCGTGTCCGCGCCGGCCGACAAAGAGCTAGCCAGCCTAATCCCAGCTCTCGGTCCGTAGCCCTGTAGGTTACGGCACTTTAAGTGCATATCCAAGTACTTTTTAAATGTGGTGAGGGTTTCTGCCTCTCCCGCCCTTTCAGGCAGTGAGTTCCAGACCCCCACCACCCTCTGGGTGAGAAAAGTTTTCTTCAACACCCCTCCAATCCTACCAATTACTATCAAATGTAAAGAATGATCTGCTGATATAGTTAGATGAAGTAAGGTGTACAGCGGTGTTCCTGTTTAGCCCCGTGGCCATGCAGCGCTCTGGAGGTCCCGCACAGGACGCTCAGCGGCTTTTCAACAGAGATAACCGCGTGTGCGCAGTAAATTGAATGGGCCACGCAACAGGTTAAAGGGCCCACGCACCCCCAAAAAAATGACACGGAACATTGGTGTGGGGCCTAAACACTGATCTGTGGGGCCAAGTGGCCTGCCTCTGTGCTGTAAATACTGTGTAATTCTGTGCATTGTCTCCAGAAGGTTACCTCAAGAAACTCGCATCTGGAAGAGGTAACTTTATTACATTGACGCTGCCAAAGTCAGACCACAGTGCCATTTATAATGCATTCGCTCTGGTATGAACTTGGCAACGTGTAAACGCAGCGCAAGTCATCTTTGTGGAAACACGGCCATTTATTCAACGTCTACTTCTTCTCCTCTGATCTCTGCCATCTTGGCAATGCAACAGAGGGAGTCTTTAAGGCAGTGTTTGAACAGTAACTGCGGCTCTTGGTGTGAAAATGCTTTGATCCAGAGTTATTTCACGGACTTTGAAAATCCAGATTACTGAAGAAACTTCTCGTTTGGCAAATTGAGATTCAAGTGAAAAATCCACTTCGGAGAAAACCGGTTTGTTTTTACTTTTTAACTTTCTGAACGATCATAGACAGAAGTCCCAGTGCGAACCGATGAAATCGCAGCATGTTCGAGCAACTGGAAATGTGACTCGATTCGGTCACTTGATGTTGTAATTGCACTCGTTACATTGTGTCATTATTAAATCAGTTGGATGTTGGAAGTTCTGTTTGAAGGCTCCCCTGGGATTCATTATTGAATCTACAGCTTGTGCAGTTGCAAATTACAGTTAATATTGGCCACTAAATGATAAAGACTTGCATTTATATAGCGCCTTCCATGACCATCGGATGTCCCCAAGCGCTTTACAGCCAATGAAGTACTTTTTGAAGTGTAGTCACTGTTGTACTGTAGGAAACACGGCAGCCAATTTGCGCACAGCAAGCTCCCACAAGCAGCAATGTGATAAAGAACAGATGATCTGTTTTAGTGATTGCAATGTATTTGCTTCATGGGTTCTTTGGTTAAGAATTAATAACAACACATTGCTGTTAAGAACTAGTTGGTTTATTAGCAAAGGTTTAATAGTCACACTACACATTATCAGTTCATCCACTAGGCTCACAACCACCTGCCCCATCGTGGATCCCTCGAACCCAACTGGCCGGGGTTTTAATGAGTCTTGTGAACATACTCTCAGGTGCATACATTACAGTGATGTTGATTGAAGGATAAATATTGGCCAGGACACCAGGGAGAACTCCCCTGCTTTTCTTCAATATAGTGCCTTGGGATCGTTTACGTCCACTTGAGAGAGCAGACGGGGCCTCGGTTTAACGTCTCAACCGAAAGACGGCACCTCCGACAGTGCAGCTCTCCCTCAATGCTGCAGTGGTAGTTACAGCCTAGATTTATGTGCTCAAGTCTCTGGAGTGGGACTTGAACACTCAACTTTCTGACTCCAAGGTGAGGGTGCTACTCACTGAGCCACAGCTGACACACAATTTGTAACTGATACAGAACAGGTGGTGAAGTGCGACAGGCAACACAAAATTACACTGCATTTTAAAAAAAATTCTTGCTCTGCTCTTTTTCCATCTTTATGTTGACTCATTAATCGTGCACTGATGAAAGCTGCTTCTCTCTCACTTAAACTTGATGTGGTGGTCAAAGCAGCTGTAAACCAGTAATTCCCGCTGCCATCCTTGGGCACTGGCAAGTGGAACTGTTGCCATTGACAACTCACAGCGACACTGCGGGGACTGAACTCCTCCTGACGACCGTATTCCTGCAACCCAGTCCGGAGGGAGTGCGGAGGAGGGTGAGGGAATGGGCCGCTGATTTGGATACACCAGGTCCCCAGCAGTTTCCACCGAGCCGTGTTTGGGTTGGGCCTCCACCTGCCTCAAAGGACACTGCGTTGAGGGTCTGTGACCCGCGAAGGGAAGTTGCCTCACCCCTGGACTGGACGTACTGGTGCCACCATTCGGGAGATGTGGGGCCAACCTGGGGAGAGGAGGGAGAGAGATCCAGGGCTAGACCCTCAAAGAGGCTCCAAATTTCACGAGGATTTAGTTTACTTCAAACCCCATCACTTGTATCAACTTCCTTGGGCAGGTGGGCACCCGAGAGACACTCCTATTGGTGCAGGCACATCCCCCGGTTAGTTAAACTAGGCAAAGCCTCGATTTTAAAATGTTCATTCTTATCTTCAAATCCCTTTGTGGCCTCATCCCTCCCGATCTCTGTAATCCCCTCCAGCCCTACACCCCTCCCTATCTCTGTAACCTCCTCCAGCTCCTACACCCCTCCCTATCTCTGTAACCTCCTCCAGCTCCTACACCGCTCCCTATCTCTGTAACTTCCTCCAGCCCCTACACCCCTCCCTATCTCTGTAACCTCTTCCAGCCCCTACACCCCTCCCTATCTCTGTAACCTCCTCCAGCCACGACATCCCTCCCTATCTCTGTAACCTCCTACACCCCTCCCTATCTCTGTAACCTCCTCCAGCCCCAACATCCCTCCCTATCTCTAACCTTCTCCTGCCCCGACATCCCTCCCTATCTCTGTAACCTCCTCCAACCCCTATACCCCTCCCTATCTCTGTAACCTCCTCCAGCCCCGACATCCCTCCCTAGCTCTCTAACCTCCTCCAGCCCCGACATCCCTCCCTATCTCTGTAACCTCCTCCAACCCCTACACCCCTCCCTATCTCTCTAACCTCCTCCAGCCCCGACATCCCTCCCTATCTCTCTAACCTCCTCCAGCCCCGACATCCCTCCCTATCTCTCTAACCTCCTCCAGCCCCGACATCCCTCCCTATCTCTCTAACCTCCTCCAGCCCCTACACCCCTCCCTTTCTCTGTAACCTCCTCCAGTCCCAACATCCCTCCCTATCTCTGTAACCTCCTCCAGTCCCAACATCCCTCCCTATCTCTGTAACCTCCTCCTGCCCCTTAACTCTGAGATGTCTGCGTTCCACTAATCCTGGCCTCTTGCGCATCTCCACTTTTCATCGCTCCACCATTTTCAGCTGCCTAGACCACAAGCTCTGGAACTCCCTCCCTAAACCTCTCCGCCCCGCTCTCTCCTCCAAGACTCTCTTCAAAACCGACCTCTTTGACCTGCCCTAGTATCTTCTTGTGTGGCTGGGTGTCAAATTTTATTTGATAATCGCTCCTGTGAAGCGCCGTGGGATGTTCTTCTACATTACCGGCGCTATATAAATGCAAGTTGTTGTTGTGGGGGACTCGCGCCGGGGTCAGCGCCGAAGCTGACTGTCCGGCCAAACCCAGCACTTGCCCTGGGATGGACGGCCCATGGACTTTGCTCGAGCTCCTTTCCCTCCACACCATGACCAGTTTGACCCAGTGCATTATTTATTAGCTTCATTTCAGAAACTGAAAAGATGGAATCGTCCTTAAGAAGAATTTTCTGTCGAGGGCACAATGTTGCTCAAAAATCAGAAACAGACCAAGCTGATTTTATAGTTACGCAGCTTGTTTTGGAAATATTGAAGAATAACTAGTCCTAGTTATTATCTCGGCTAGATCAGAGAGTGATCCAATTGCTTGTTGAGGTCAGCTCCTTTTAATGTGGTGACAAGTGGTTTAAATTAAAATGGGACTTTGCAGGAACCCTGGTATGCTTTAGGACTGAAGATTAAAGTTGACGTGCTGGGTTTTGTGTTCTCGGAGATTTCCCAGCACATCTGTCACATCTGGTAGTCGTAAACTTCATTTAAGTCTAGTGACATTTTAAAATGGTGCATTGGAAAAATGTTAATAGTTTCAAAATGTGTTCTTTTTTTTGGTTCGTATTAGTTTACTTTGGGCCGTGGTTCGATACAGAGCGTACGCTATGTTACTGCAAGTCCTTGTATGGCTATAACCATCTTACCAACCGATGGTGGGGGGAGGGCGTTAGTTTCTGTATGGCGGGAGAGTTTTGTGGGCACCCTCACCCATATAAGAAATGGGAGCAGGAGTAGGTCATTCGGCATGGATGAGGGCTTCAGCAGCGGATGAGCTGAGACAGGGGCGGAGACCGGCGACGTTCCAGAGGTGGAAATCACCAAGCATTCCACCCTAAGTTAATAACTATAGATAGGAGCATTCTACCCTACGTAAACTAGAGGTGATCCAAAACTTGGCTGTCCGTGTCCTAACTCGCACCAAGTCCCGCTCACCCATCACCCGCTGTGCTCACTGACCTACACTGGCTCCCAGTTAAGCAACGCCTCGATTTCAAAATTCTCATCCTTGTTTACAAATCCCTCCATGGCCCTCACCCCTCTCTACCTCTAATCTCCTCCAGCCCCACAACCCCCCAAGATGTCTGAGCTCCTCCAATTCTGCCCTCTTGAGCACCCCTGATTATAATCGCTCAACCATCGATGGTCGTGCCTTCTGTTACCGAGGCCCCAAGCTCTGGAACTTCCTGCCTAAACCTCTCCGTCTCTCTTTCCTCCTTCAAGACGCTCCTTAAAACCTACCTCTTTGACCAAGCATTTGGTCAGCTGCCCTAATTTCTACTTATGCAGATCGATGTCAAATGTTTCTCTCTCAATACACCTGTGAAGCTTCTTGGGATGTTTCACTACATTAAAGGTGCTATATAAACACAAGTTGTTGTTGTTGATGATAGGATGGGTACAATTAAAAGCAATTCCCTTGTTTTCCAGATGTGTTTCTGGCAATGCCACTCTGCATTATGGGAGTGCTAGTTATAAAAGTAATATATGAACAATGACTGACAAGTAAAGACCTTCTGATCCATCCAGCCTTTCCCGCACAATTGCATCACAATATAGACACTCCCCACCAAACCCAAAACTCTATGATCTCCTGGGAGAGGCGAAAATCCAGATTGAAAACCCAGGCCAATTTGGGGGGAAAATCTGGGAAATTCCTCTCCATCCTCTTCCCTCTTCCTCTGCCCGGCTCCCTGTAAGGCGATGGAAATGTTTCCAGGAGATTTCTCTGGATTCCCTGCAGTACCCACCCTTCTGTATAAGGTGATCTCCGCCCCAGCCAGAAACCGGTCCAGCTCTGGCTTGAAGGGATTCGGCGAATCAGCAGCCAGCGCACGGGCTGGAGCTTAAACTGTAACCGGCCTTAGACATGTCGCTCTCATTGAGCATTCAAGCAATACCCGACCCCAGGAAAAACACCAATATTGGAGAACAGTTATGGCATTTGTGTCCTCCATCAATATTCCCGCCCCCTCCCTGTTTCGTTAGTCATACAGCTTGTTTGATATCGAGTCCAATCCATTAAAATTATTGAATATCTTTGTGGTAAGCTGGTGCAAATAGGAAAGGAAATTGGGAGGAGAGAAAGGAGTTGTAAAATCACGTGCTGTCTTGGTGATCTCCCAATATTTTGTTTGCAGGTCTATTACTCGTGTGGAGCCATTGTTGATTCAGAAGCTCGAGGTATTGTATTGTCACCTGGCTTTCCCACCCGCTACAGCCCAGGCACGCATTGTGTGTGGCAGTTCTTCATCCCGGCTGGAGTCCATCTTGCGTTGGAGGTTTTCGACTTTGACGTGTTTGAGAATCCGCGTCACGGTCAGACACTGCTCGGCGACCATTCCGGCCCCACCTTGGCGGGCGGGGAGGAGTCGGTGTCCGGCTCAGTGGAGAATGCGGGCGGAGCACCGAGTCGGAGGTCCAACAACCTGTATTCTCACACGAAGGAGCCCCGGCAAGATGGAAGAACAAAGGTGTGGTTTAATGAGACCAACGTGTCGAGCTCCAAAGCCTTTGATGTTGACGACCAGGACTTCCCTGTGACCCAACCCGAGGACGCTGAAGACGAGTGGGCGGCACAGGAAGAGTCCACAAAGCCCGAGACGGTTGAGACGCCGTTGTTGCATGATTTATCAGCGACCGACTCTCCGCCTGACGGTGTGGAGAAGGCCGATTCCACCGCGTCAAATTCGAGCGCTCCTGTTGCCGCTTTTGGTGATTATAAGGACATAAATGTGGACCCACAATACAACCGTGAAAAGCGAGCTGGGAGGAGGCTGGGAATTGGCCATCGCGCAGAGCAAGAGGTAAACGGTTCCACTGCCGCCACGATGATCCCCGCCACAAAAGTGATGCCCTTCGTGCCTCCCGAGGTCTGCCCGAACGACGTGTTGTACATTTCGGATCTGATCACCTTCTCCGCCCGCTTCTGCGGCGCCAACTCGCCCGTGAACAAGACGTTGAGCTTTGGTTCCTCCCTGGAGATGGTGGAGGTGGTGGTGGAACTGATCACCACCACAGACCGTGGCCGTGGCTTTGTCCTCCTCTACCAGTTTAACGCCGGCGGCGACACCGATCTTCGGACTCTGATGAAGCATCGGGACCGAGACAACCTGATCCATTTCCTGGTCATCGCTGGGGTGGCCCTCTTATCGGCAGTGCTTCTGACTGCGCTCTGTCGTACCTGGAGGTGAGCTTAAACTACTTTCACTTGTCTCTCTGGCTCCTCAAAACATGCAAGATCTGTCCTAGCATCTAAACCTTGTTCCAAAACTTGTTAGTTGCAAAACTCCTAAACAAGGAGAGACTCGTGGGGGAATCTGGAACTAGGGGGAACAGTTTCAGAGTAAGGGGTCGCCCATTTAAAACTGAGATGAGGAGGAATGTCTTCTCTCAGAGGGTCATGAATCTGTGGAATTCTCTGCCCCAGAGAGCTGTGGAGGCTGGGTCATTGAATATCTTTAAGGTGGCGATAGACAGATTTTTGAATGATAAGGGAGTTGAGGGTTATGGAGATCGGGCAGGGAAGTGGAGCTGAGTCCATGATCAGATCATGATCTTATTGAATGGCGGAGCAGGCTCGAGGGGTCAAATGGCCGACTCCTGCTCCTATTTCTTATGTTCTTATGTTACTGTTTAAGAGGGAGATAGCTTTAGGGGTTCAGTGTAAGACTTGTAAGCATGATGCATTCTATATTGTTGTTCAAATAAAAACAAAAGGATAGGACTTGGATTTATATAGCGCCTCAGGACGTCCCAAAGTGCTTTACAGCCAATGAAGCACTTTTTGGAGTGTAGTCACTGATGTAATGTCAGAAACCTGGCAGCCAACTTGTGCACAGCAAGTTCCCACACACAGCAATGTGATAATGAGCAGATAATCTGTTTTGGTGATGTTGGCTGAGGGATAAATATTGACCCAGGACACCGGGGGGAACTTCCCTTGTTATTCTTTGAAATAGTGCCACAGGATATTTTGCGTCCACCTGAGCGAGCAGACGGGGCTTGGTTTAAATGTTTCATCCGACAGTGCAGCACTCCCTCAGCACTGGAATGTCCGCCTGAATTTTGTGCTCCAGTTTCTTGGAGTGGGACTAGAACCCACGACCTTCTGACTCGAAGCGAGAGAGAGAGCGTGCTGCCCACTGAGCCAGCCCTGACCCCCAATCTTCTGCAAGGACTCCATGGATTCTGTGACCCCCCTCATGTCACCGTGACAATGTTTCTGCATCAGTCAACCCTCCCTTCCCCTTAAACTTGATCATTTTATCTGGAAAATACACCTGGCTGAATTAACAGTGTGGAAATAGTCCGATGTTAAAGGTTACTATGAGTGGCGGTCATTGTACAACCTTTGCAATGTTGGTTTCTTGGTATGGACACAAATAAAGGGGCATTTGTGATAAGAACATCTTGTATTATCGCAGTTCCACGCTTCTGAATTTTTGATGTAAATTGGACTGTGCCAGTAATTTTTCTGGTTTACATAATCTGGTTTTGGTGAACAGACTTACCATTTTATACACAATACATCAACTTCGAAAAGAAAAGACTTGCATTTAAATAGTGCCTTTCACGACCACTGGACGTCCTAAAGCGCTTTACAGCCAATGAAGTACTTTTGGAGTGTAGTCACTGTTGTAATGTGGGAAACCTAGCAGCCAACTTGTGCACAGCAAGCTCCCACAAACAGCAATGTGATAATGACCAGATCATCTGTTTTTTTTTAATGTTGATTGAGGGATAAATATTGACCAGGACACCGGGGATAACTCCCCCTGATCCTCTTCGAAATAGTGACCATGGGATCTTTTACGTCCACCTGAGAGGACAGGCAGGGCCTCGTTTTAATGTCTCAGCTGAAAGACGGCACCTCCGACAGTGCAGTGCTCCCTCAGCACTGCCCTGGGAGTGTCGGTCTGGATTTTGTGCTCTTGACCCCACAGCTTTCTGACTCCGAGGCGAGGGAGCTATCCAATAAAGCCGCGGCTGTCACAGCTACATTAAGTTTCAAAATAAAGTTGGCCACCGGGTTTTGTCACAGTGATGGCTGCAACAGAGGCTCGGCAACATTCTGGGGCAGTAAGCAATCCTGTCACACGATGAGGCAAATCTCTATTACTGTGGAAGCTAAGGCTATCGGGACTGGGGGCAAATCACAGATTTCAGGCAATTTTCAGCAAGGCCATTCAGAGGACAAGTCAGTGTAAAACCCGTTACATCTCTAACCTTTTCCAGTTCTGACGAAGGGTCAGCAACCTGACACGTTAACTCGGTGTCTCACTCCACAGATGCTGCTGAGTATTTTCAGCATTTTATTTCTGATTTTTGCTTTAAGAAGTAGTTTGCACGTTGACTAAGGTTTCGTTGTCTAGGCTGTCCTGTGTGATGCATTATTTCTGGCCCAGGCCTCTCTAACCAGTGGCTACGGCCTCTGTGTGGTGTATCTTCTTGTCACTTGCTGTGGGGTAGCACCAGGGATTTGTTTGGGGTCTTCTCCCGCCCAACGCCTTGACCCCCTGCTCTCCCCCCCCCCCCCCCCCCCCCGCCCAAACCACAGCAAAGTGGCCGGGACAGAAAATGACATCGTCATCAGAGGCGGTCCTTCGAGACGAAGATGACTTGCTTCCACGCCCCAAAAAAGGATGAGTTCACAGGGGTTTCAAATGAAGGACCCGAACTACATGCTGAAGGGCGGAAGATGCCTGTGGGTGGATTTTTTTAACGTGGGGTGGCTGTTGCACACCAGCCACCACACGGGGCTTGACAGTGCTCGGTCTTGGTCCAGTGGCAAGGGTTACCCAAGACAACTGGAGACCAGCTTTGCTGCATGGATCTAGTGCGTACACATATCTCAGTGTGGGCTGGGCCCGTGCTGCCCCTGGGCTCCGATCACATCCCTCCACAGTCTCTCGCCGCTCCTTCGCCCCGATCTCGCCGCTCCTGCTGTATCTGCCCACGCTCCAGTCACCGACCTGGACCTTGCTGACTTCACTCCTCCTGCACCACCTCGATCTGCACCCTGTGGTGGTCTCCACGCTGCTCCCTGGGCCGCAGAAAGTTGCGCAGCGCAGCCAGGCAAAGCCCAGAATTTCAGAGTTGCACATATACACTACACATGTTCATACCATTACTGCAGATGTGACATCACACTACTGAAGTGCATTCAGACACTGTTTATAAATAACACAATGACACTGTTCAATGAGTTAACCTGAAACTCTGATTATGTCTAATGGGATGAATCAGAGAACGGTTACAGCACAGAAGGCGGCTCGCCGAGCCCGTGCCGGCTCTCTGCAAGAGCACCTCAGCCAGTCCCCCCCCGGCCCTTTCCCTGTAGCCCTGCAAATGTTTTTCCTTCAGGTACTTATCCAATTCCCTTTTGAAAGCCACGATTGTGTCTGCCTCCACCACCCTCTCAGGCAGCGCATTCCAGATGCGAACCACTCGCTGCATAAAAAAGTTTTCCCTCAAGTCGCCTTTGGTTCTTCTGCCAATCGCCTTAAATCTGTGTCCTCTGGTTCTCGACCCTTCCACCAATGGGAATGGTTTCTCTGTTATATATGATGGGCATATATTCCAATTAATGTGGCTCTAGTCTATTCGAGGACGGGTTTCATGAAGCGGGGAACTCCTTTAGGGACGTGGTTTGCCTGGGGACACAGTACCTCACCCAGGGACTGTCCCCAGAAACGGGGGACGTACGGTCAGCCTGATCTAACTACCCAGAAAAAACAAGGGACTACTTTGCTTGTGGAATGAATTGGATCTGGACGGAATACACGTTCCCCAGCAGAGGGAACAGAGTGAGTCTCCAATCTGGACAGATCCTCTGTTCCCCAATGGGTAGAATTTCTGTGGGGGCTTCTCCCCCGACTTTCATAAAAACATAAGAAACAGGAGCAGGAGTCGGCCATTCGGCCCCTCGAGCCTGCTCCGCCATTCAATAAGGTCATGGCTGATCTGATCATGGACTCAACTCCACTTCCCTGCCTTCGCCCCTTAACCCTTGACTCCCTTATCGTTCAAAAATCAGTCTATCTTCACCTTGAATATATTCAATGACCCAGCCTCCACAGCTCTCTCGGGTAGATAATTCCAAAGATTCACAACCCTCAGACGAGAAATTCCCCCTCATTTCTGTTTTAAATGGACGACCCCTTATTCTGAAACTATGCCCTCTAGTTCTAGACTCCTCCACGAGGGGAAACATCCTCTCTGCATCTACCCTGTCAAGCCCCCTCAGAATCTTATAGGTTTCAATAAGATCACCTCTCATTCTTCTAAACTCCAATGAGTATAGGCCCAACCTGCTCAACCTTTCTTCATAAGACAACAAACTTCCCCCATTACTTTGGCGGAAGGCTGTTGCGGGAATGTCAAACGGTTTCCGCCGAAGGAGATGGGATGGACCCTCTGCAGAAACGCTATCCCCAGATGTTCTGCTGCTGACCTTTCACCCCGTGGCTTGTGACTGCCGTGGAGTCAGGCCTGGCGCTACAATTGCAATCCAGCCTCGGCCCACCGTGAACACAAGGATTTCACATCAGACACGGCGATGGGATCACAGGAGAATTTCCTGCTGGGAGCATTGCGTCTAGACCTAAAGCTCAATTGTATAACTCTTCCAGTCAGTAATTGCCGCCAGCATCCTGAAAAATTAGGCCTTCCACAGAGGTTAACTAAGTCCAGATGGAATAATCTCACGATCTTTGACTCGTGACTGCCTTTTTAGTTTGGTGATTTTTTTTTTTCTTCTTCCCCACCGAAAACAACATTGCTGAGGTCAAGGTTGCATTTTAGTAGATTGCTGAATGTCTCGGGCTGATAGAATAGATACAAATTACACAATAATAATCCAGTCAGTCAGCTAATTCCAAGACGTGGTCCCTGAATATGAATTGGAGGCAGAATCCTCCACAGTTCAGCAAACTGTTTTCGTCTGTCTTCTCAACTGGTTAGGAACATTGGAACAGGAGGAGGCCATTCAGCCCCTCGCGCCTGTTCCGCCATTCAGCCCCTCACTGACCTGTATCCTAACTCCATCCACCTGCCTTGGCTCCCTATCCCTTGGCTAGATTATCGATCTCAGATTTAAAGTTATGAATTGAGCTGATTTCTACTGCTGTTTGTGGGGGTGAGTTCCACGTTTCTACCATCCTTTGTGTGAAGAAATATTTCCTAACTTATCTCCTGAACAGCCTGGCTCTGATTTTAAGGTTACGTCTCCTTGTCCGAGACTCCCAACACTCTCTCTCCACCCCATCAATTCCTTTCAAAATCCTAAAATACTTAATCAAATCACCCTGTAACCTTCTACATTCCGCTCTCCAAACCTAGTTTATGTAAATTAACCCTTGGAGCCCTGATAACATTCTGCTGAATCTGTGCTGCCCTCCCGCCAAGGCCAATATATCCTTTCTATGGTACGGTGCCCAGAACTGCTCTCAGTGCTCCAGGTGTGGTCTAACCAGGGCTTTGTATAGTTACAGCAAAACTCCCTCTTTCTTTATATTCTTGCCCTCTAGTTATAAAGGCCAACATTCCATCAGCCTTTTTGATTATGTTTGTACCTGACTACAACATTTTAGTGATCTGTATACATGGATCCCTGTTCCCTCTGGATCTCCACTGTCCCTGCTTTTCACCATTTAAAAAAAAAACACACTCTGATGTAACCTTTTTTGGTCTAAAATGGACACCCTCACACTTACCTGCGTTGAAATCCATCAAGTCTTTTTATAATTTTATACTACTTACTATGCCACCAATCCTTGTGTCATCGGCAAACTTGGCTATATTAAGCTCTCTATTGCGTTATCTTTTTATTCAATTCACGGGATGTGAGCCAGGCCAGCGTTTATTGACCATCCCAATTTGCTCTTGAGAAGGTGGTGGTGAGCCACCGCCTTGAACCGCGACAGTCCGTGTGGTGCATTGAAGTTTTGATGTAACTGGGACAGACATTAGGGAACCAGATGGGTTTTTATAACAATCCGGTAGTTTTATGGTCTGTACTGATGTGGCTTTTTATTCCAACTGAATTTAAATTCCCCAGCTGTCGTGGTGTGATTTGAACTCTGGCCTCTGGATCACGAGTTCACTAACATAACCACTATGCTACCATTCGCCCATCTAAGTCATGCAGAAATCCTGGTTTCTTCTTCCCGTGGGTGTTCGACTAAAAATAGGAGGAAAGATGCGCACTTACCTTTTGGTCGAACGCTCACAGAGATCCCGGACTCGAGGCCTCCTCCTCTTGAGCAACGGAGCGTGTTCATGTCGGGACGTCCATGGAAGTCACGTGGGCTTGGACACCCAATCACGGTAAAGTATTTTCGTAAGTCCGAAACTCCTACTACTATGAATGAGAAACATCTAAACATAGAAACATAGAAAATAGGTGCAGGAGTAGGCCATTCGGCCCTTCAAGCCTGCACCGCCATTCAATAAGATCATGGCTGATCATTCACCTCAGTACCCCTTTCCTGCTTTCTCTCCATACCCCTTGATCCCTTTGGCCGTAAGGACCATATCTAACTCCCTCTTGAATATATCGAATGAACTGGCATCAACAACTCTCTGCGGTAGAGAATTCCACAGGTTAACAACTCTTGAGTGAAGAAGTTTCTCCTCATCTCGGTCCTAAATAGCTTACACCTTATCCTGAGACTGTGACCTCTGGTTCTGGACTTCCCCAACATCGGGAACATTCTTCCTGCATCTAACCTGTCCAGTCCCATCAGAATTTTATATGTTTCTATGAGATCCCCTCTCATCCTTCTAAACTCCAGTGAATACAGGCCCAGACAATTCAGTCTCTCCTCATAGGTCAATCCTGCCATCACGGGAATCAGTTTGGTGAACCTTCGCTGCACTCCCTCAATAGCAAGAACGTCCTTCCTCAGATTAGGAGACCAAAACTGAACACAATATTCTAGGTGAGGCCTCACCAAGGCCCTGTACAACTGCAGTAAGACCTCCCTACTCCTATACTCAAAACCCCTAGCTATGAAGGCCAACATGCCATTTGCCTTCTTCACCACCTGCTGTACCTGCATGCCAACTTTCAATGACTAATGTACCATGACACCCAGGTCTCGTTGCACCTCCCTTTTCCCTTAATCTGCCATTCAGATAATATTCTGCCTTAATGTTTTTGCCACCAAAGTGGATAACCTCACATTTATCCACATATACTGCATTTGCCCACTCACCTAACCTGTCCAAGTCACCCTGTAGCCTCTTAGCATCCTCCTCACAGCTCACATCGCCACCCAGTTTAGTGTCATCTGCAAACTTGGAGATATTACACTCAATTCCTTCATCTAAATCATTGATGTATATTGTAAAGAGCTGGGGTCCCAGCACTGAGCCCTGCGGCACCCCACTAGTCACTGCCTGCCATTCTGAAAAGGACCCGTTTATCCCGACTCTCTGCTTCCTGTCTGCCAACCAGTTCTCTATTCACATCAATACATTGCCCCCAATACCACGTACTTTGATTTTGCACACCAATCTCTTGTGTGGGACCTTGTCAAAAGCCCTTTGAAAGTCCAAATACACCACATCCACTGGTTCTCCCTTGTCCACTCTACTAGTTACATCCTCAAAAAATTTGTCAAGCATGATTTCCCCTTCATAAATCCATGTTGACTTGGACTGATCCTGTCACTGCTTTCCAAATGCACTCCATAAACTACATAAAACATTTAAAAAAAACACCTCCTATAAATACATTATAGAAATTAAAGTTGATAGACATGTTTTTGAGAAAAATATATATTTACCAATTTTTTTAAAGTTTTAATTATGGTTTGAAATAAAATTGCCTGAGTGGGCAGGGTTTTTAAACATATGTATTTTTAAATTTTATTTTTATGTTTTTAAACTCTTAAGCTGGTGCAAGAGTTTTAAGGACATTCGCTGGACAAGAGACGGGAAAATAGCCCAATCTCGGCCGTGGGAATGTCCTTCTCCCGAAGGTGCGGCCATCTATCAAGTCAAAAACTTGACGGATCGGAAAAGCCGGTTTTCGGCGCATGCGCATTGTGTGCCGAAAACCGGTTTTTCCGATACCTTCCCGGGTCCGTACAGACCTGGGGAGGCCGGAATTTCAGGGCCATTAATAAATATAAAGAACAGTTGTGGTTCGAGCAGTGATCTTTCTTCCAATGCAGTTTCTGAATGCAGTTATTCTATTGATAACTAAATTAACAATGTAAACATAATCTCAATTACTGCACTGGACTTTTGGGAACTCTTGACAAATGTGGTTCAAAGGAACATTCTGATAGGCTGGGATTCTTCCCAGATAACCCTTCGAGCCAAGACCCAAACAGGTAGAGTAATCTCAGTTGGGCAAATTAAGAGGAAGCTTACTATGGCTTTGTGCTGGTAGGCTGTGTGGTGTTAGCTGGTTAAACTCCTGCAGTACCCTTACCCGCACCTAGGGAGTGTTAAACCAAGGCACAGCCAGCCTGCGTCTGATTGCTCGGGCCTTCGGTGTTTCTCTATATTTATTGCCTCTCCCAGGAGATTGCCTGGCTCGGGGCAGGTGGGTGGGAAATGTCTGTATTGCGATGCTCGCGATCACAATTACATCGGGCAGGCTAGATGGACCAGTTGGTCTTTTCCTGACTGTCTTTCTCTTACATTTGTGTGCAAGAAAGACTTGCATTTATATAGCACCTTTCACAATGAGTGTCCCAAAGCCCTTTACAGCCAATGAAGTACTTCTGAATTGTTGTAATGTAGGAAACATGGCAGCCAATTTGTGCACAGCAAGCTCCCACAAATAGCAATGTGATAATGATCAGATCATCTGTTTTAGTGTAATACCCGCTCTGCTGTATGGCTCAGAGACATGGACCATGTACAGTAAACACCTCAAGTCGCTGGAGAAATACCACCAACGATGTCTCCGCAAGATCCTACAAATTCCCTGGGAGGACAGATGCACCAACATTAGCGTCCTCGACCAGGCCAACATCCCCAGCATTGAAGCACAAACCACACTTGATCAGCTCTGCTGGGCAGGCCACATTGTCCGCATGCCAGACACGAAACTCCCAAAGCAAATGCTCGACGCGGAGCTCCTTCACAGCAAACGAGACAAAGGTGGGCAGAGGAAACGTTGCAAGGACACCCTCGAAGTCTCCCTGATAAAGGGCAGCATCCTCACTGACACCTGGGAGACCCTGGCCAAAGACTGTCCTAAGTGGAGGAAGTGCATCTGGGAGGGCGCTGAGCATCTCGAGTCTCCGCCAAGAGCATGCAGAAATCAAGCGCAGACAGCGGAAAGAGCGTGCGGCAAATCTGTCCCACCCACCCCTTCCCTCAACAACTATCTGTCCCACCTGTGACAGGGACAGTGGCTCTCATATTGGACTGTTTAGCCACCTAAGGACTCATTCTAAGAGTGGAAGCAATTCCGAGGGACTGCCTATGATGATGAAAATGTTTTAGTGATGTTGGTGGAGAGATAAATATTGGCCCCAGGACACCGGGGAGAACTGCCATGCTCTCATTCAGAATAGTGTAATGGAAATTTTTTACATCCTCCTGAAAGGGCAGACAGGGTGTCATCCGGAAGACGACCACCCCAGTGCGGCACTCCCTCAGCACTGCCCTGGAGTGTCAGCCTAGACTTTTGAGCTCAAGTCTCTGGAATGGGATGTGAACCCACAACCTTCTGACTCCGAGGCGAGAGTGCTGCCCACTGAGCCATGGCCGACGCCTGTAAGTGAGGTATGTCCATACAGGGACAATGTGTGCAGGCAAACAGGAACTACTTGGATGGATTAGTCAGTAATTTGGAGACTGTTGATCATGGCAATGGGTTTCCGTGTGTCAGGCACCTGGCCAACCAACCCAAACATTCTTAAAGAATTGAGAAATGCCAGAGAGTGGTTGAATTAGCTAGGGACATGTGACTATAAATTGGAGTACAACATAACTTGCATTTATACAGCACCTCTAACATCCCAAGGCACTTCGCTGGAGCGTTATCAAACACAGTTTGTCACCGAGCTACATAGAAATTTGGGCAGGTGACCAAAAGCTTGGACAAAGAGGTAGGTTTAAGGAGCGTCTTAAAGGAGGAGAGAGAGGTAGAGAGGCGGAGAGGTTTAGGGAGGGAGTTCTAGAGCTTAGGGTCTAGGCACGGCCACCAATGGTAGAGCGACTTAAAATCGGGAGATGCTCAAGAGGCTAGAATTGGAGGAGCACAGACATCTTGTATGGCTGTAGGAGATTAGAGATAGATAGCAGTGAGGTTATAGTTTGAAAACAAGGATGAAAATTTTAAAATTGAGGCGTTGCTGGACCGGGAGCCAATGTCTTAAAACCAATCTCAAAAGCAGCCACTATTCTGTTTCTCGGGCCAGCTATCCTCGTGACCTCCCAGAGCGCGAGTTTAATTAGAACTGAATTGTGGGGACGTCCTGTTGTGATTCGAGACTGACAAACTCATTTCAGAAAAGGAGACTTTCAACTTACCTGCCTCGTGGATTTTAGTCCAGGTCTCAGAGTTGAAACGACTTTAGACCACTACAATACCCAGTCCCCAAAAAGTTGTAAATGTCCAATCTTTTTTTTTATTCGTTCCTGAGATGTGGGTGTCGCTGGCAAGATCAGCTTTTTTTGCCCATCCCTAATTGCCCCTTGAGAAGGTGATAGTGAGCCACCTTCTTGAACCGCTGCAGTCCGTGTGGTGTTAGGGAGAGAGTTCCAGGATTTTGACCCAATGACGATGAAGGAACGGCTGATATATTTCCAAGTTAGGATGGTGTGTGACTGGGAGGGAAACATGTAGGTGGTGATGTTCCCATGCACCTGCTGCCCTTGTCCTTCTAGGTGGTAGAGGTCGTGGGTTTGGGAGGTGCTGCCGAAGAAGCCTTGGCGAGTTGCTGCAGTGCATCTTGTAGATGGTACACACTGCAGCCAGGGGGCGCCGGTGGTGGAGGGAGTGAGTGTTGAAGGTGGTGGATGGGGTGCTGATCAAGCGGCCTGCTTTGTCCTGGATGGTGTCGAGCTTCTTTGAGTGTTGTTGGAGCTGCACTCATCCAGGCAAGTGGAGAGTATTCCATCACACTCCTGACTGGTGCCTTGTCGATGGTGGAAAGGCTTTGGGGAGTCAGGAGGTGAGTCACTCAGAGTAATCTCACTCATACTATGAAAACATTTTGATTGCAAGCACCTTTTTTTTACATTGTTGCAGGAGACTATTTCGAGTGCTTCGATGCCACGCGAAGAATGTCAGTGTCATTTCTCGCATGGCGCTGACAGAACTGAATCATCAATTCATGCTGATAACTGTTAATCATTGCAGTATTTCCTAAATGTCAACACGTAATGTGTCAGAACTATGGCCTTGTTGCATTGTATGTATGTGTGTGTGTTTTAAAAGCAATTTTCTTGTATTTTTACAAAAGCAAAATACTGCGGATGCTAGAATCTGAAATAAAAATCGAAAGTGCTGGAAATCTCACCAGGATCTTCTGTCGAAGGGTCATCGACCCGAAATGTTAGCTCAGTTTCTCTCTCCACATATGCTGCCTGACCCGCTGAAATTTCCAGCATTTTCTGTTTTTATATTCTCGTATTATTGTTGCTCATTAATGTGAGGGATTTTAGTGCAGAATAAATCACCTGACCTCTTTTTACATTGAATGTACAGCACAGGAACAGGCTAATGGGCCCAATGGGTCCATGTCGGTGTTTATGCTCCAAACCAGCCTCCTCCCACGCTACTGCATCTCACCGTCACCAAATCCTTCCATTGCTTTCTCCCTCGTGTGTTTACCCGGTTTCCCCTTAAATGTATCTAAACTATTCACCACAACCACTCCCTATGGCAGCGAGTTCCACATTCTCACCGCTCTCTGGGTAAAGAACTTTCTCCGGAATTCCCTACTGGATTTATCTTATCTTGATGGCCCCTAATTCTGGTCTCCCCCACATGAGTGGAAACATCTCTGTCTACCCTATCAAACCCTTTCATAACAGTATTGGTTTCCGTATTTAAGGAAGGATATACTTGCTTTGGAGGCAGTTCAGAGAAGGATCACTAGGTTGATGAGGGGGTTGACTTATAAGGATAGGTTGAGCCTATAGTCATTGGAGTTCAAAAGAATAAGAAGTGATCTTATCGAAACGTATAAGATTATGAGGGGGCTCGACAAGGTGAATGCAGAGAGGATGGTTCCACTGTGGGGGAGACTAGAACTAGAGGGCATGATCTTAGAATAAGGGGCCGCCCATTTAAAACTGAGATGGAGAAATTTATTCTGAGGGTTGTAAATCTGTGGAATTTTCTTCCCCAGAGAGCTATGGAGGCTGAATCATTGAATATAGTTAAGGCGGGGATAGACAGCCATGATCTTATTAAATGGCGGAGCAGGCTCGAGGGGCCAAATGGCTGACTCCTGCTCCTATTTCTTAATCTTAAAGACCTTCATCAGGTCACCCCTCAACCTTCCCTTTCTAGTTGAAAGTGTCTCAGCCTGTTCAGTCTTTTCTGACAGTTATAACCTCTCTTTGATCCCAGTATTGCCAGGTCAGGTATAGCTTTGTTAGCTGTGAAACTCCCCTTTCTCTGCTTCAACATATGAAGGTTGGGAGACCCATCCCCCACTTGCACGGTGTGTGTGTCTGTGTGTTCCAACCAATATTTATCCCTCAACCAACATCACCAAAACAGATGATCTGGTCATTATCACATTGCTGTATGTGGGAGCTTACTGTGTGCAAAATTCGCTGCCACATTTGCTACATTTCAACAGTGACTACACTTCAGAAAGTACTTAATTGGCTGTGTAAAGCACGTTGGGAGGTCCTGAGGTTGTGAAAGGTGCTATATAAAGGTGTGTCCTCACCGCACAGCACTGCCCCCCAGTCATCAAGATCCACGGCGTGGCCCTGGACAAACTGGACCACTTCCCTTATCTTGGGAGCCTCCTATCAACAAGGGCAGGCATCGCCGACGAGATCCAACACCGCCTCCAGTGCGCCAGTGCAGCCTTCAGCCGCCTGAGGAAAAGAGTGTTTGAAGACAAGGCCCTCAAAACTGTCGCCAAGCTCATGATCTACAGGGCTGTAGTAATACCCGCCCTCCTGTATGGCTCAAACATAGACCATGTACAGTAGACACCTGGAGAAATACCACCAGTAATGTCTCCGCAAGATCCTACAAATCCCCTGGGAGGACAGACGCACCAACGTCAGCGTCCTCGACCAGGCCAACATCCCCAGCATCGAAGCACTGACCACACTCGATCAGCTCCGCTGGGCAGGCCACATAGTTCGCATGCCAGACACGAGACTCCCAAAGCAAGCGCTCTACTCGGAACTCCTTCACGGTAAACGAGCAGCGGAAACGTTACAAGTATACCCTCAAAGCCTCCCTGATAAAGAGCAACATCCTCACTGACGCCTGGGAGTCCCTGGCCAAAGACTGCCCCAAGTGCATCCGGGAGGGCGCTGAGCACCTTGAGTCTTGTCGCCGAGAGCATGCAGAAACCAAGCGCAGGCAGCGGAAAGAGTGTGCGGCAAACCTGTCCCACCCACCTTCCCTCAACGACTATCTGTCCCACCTATGACAGGGACTGTGGTTCTTGTATTGGACTGTTCAGCCACCTAAGAATTCATGTTAAGAGTGGAAGCAAGTCTTCCTCGATTCCGAGGGACTGCCCATGATGATAAATGCAAGTATTTCTTTCTTTGTGCTTTCAGTTGTTGGTCCAAAATGTGGGAGTACAACATCTCGAGCAAACACGAGACTGTTGGAGGTAGAGATCCCGCTCACTGCTTTTGTTTGAGGATCAGTCCCACTGTGAAAGAATTGATCACTGTAATTCAATGCTGGAGCTTACTGCAGCGATAAATGTAATACAGAATGAGCCTGTTCTTCTGGGTCGTTGCTTGTCTGGAAGCGTTTGTCGCTGTGCTTATATTGTGGGAAGAACACTCCACGGAGGCACTGCCTGTCATTCGAGCAATAATGAAGCAGACTCGCGGGGAATTAAGAAGCACAAATTAATTTGCCATGTTGTGTAATAGCTTCAGAGAGTTCCTGGAGCAAATTTAGAAGATTCCCCACCCAGCTTCTCCGTCAACTTCCGATTGCTTTGCAATACTGGCCACCAAGTTCCACATCCAGAAATAAATGGCAGATTCTCAGCAAGTTTCCCCAGCAGCAAAGTCCCAGGTCTGATTCTCCTCCCCACTCCCCCAACCCTGGTCTGAGCCTTTAGCTGATTCTTGGCTGGGCAGCAGTGAGCATGGTACATCTCGCATGGACGGGAACCTTCCGAGGTTCTTGCTCGCCGTTATGAGCCAGTGACTACTGCACAAGTGTACGAATATCAGACGAGGACCAGGTCAGGCTGGCTGTGATCCAATAGGCTCTGAACGCTGTCCCCACCCAGCCTCCCAACAGTAATAATGACAAGTTGGGCAAAACCATCGGAAAGGAGGAGAAGGAGCCCGGCAGCCAATTTGCGCACAGCAAGGTCCCACAAACAGCAATGTGATGATGCCCAGATACTCTGTTAGTGACATTGGTTTGAGGGATAAATATTGGCCAGGACACAACACACACAACTCCCCTGGTCTGTGTCGAAATAGTGGCCATGGGATCGTTTACGTCCACCTGAGAGCAGATGGTTTAACATCTTATCAACAGTGCAGCACTCCCTCAGTGTCGGCCGAGATTTCTGTGCTCCAGTTTCTGGAGTGGACTCTTTCTGTGCTGCAAACCTCTGAAGGCCCTAATACTGGTTTGTGAAGTGTTCTAACCTGTTGGTGCCATTACTACGAGTGATAATTGTAGCAGCAACAAGCACATGGAGAGAAAAGTGCTCCTCGAATGACCCGAAGGTTCAATGATATCTGCCAACAGCCAACTCGTCCAGTGAAGGCCAGATTTTCCTGGAAGAACTCCCAGTCCTTACCTCTCTGCTGATTTGTTTGGTGTCCGATCTTGAAATGAAAGAATTGGTAACTTGCACGGGGAGGGTGCCTAGGTGTGAGTTCCATTCTTTCACTTCAACATGTTATGAACTGTATGATGGGTTGCAGTTGGCGGAACTGCCCATTGGATGACTGCAAAAAAAGTACATAAAGATACAGGAGATAAGGATACTGTAATGTATACTCACAGATTTGTGGAGCTGTTTGAATTGGCAGTGGCTTAGTCGGTCACGTGATGTTCACAAGACTCAATAAAACCCCAGCCAGTTGGGTTCGGGGGAATCCACGATGGGGCAGGTGGTTGTGAGCCTGGTAGATGAACTGGTAATGTGTAAGTGTGATAAACTTTTTGCTACTAAACCAACTAGTTCTTAATACAGGTTGGTCCTCCCTTATCCGGGACTCCGGCACCACCCCTCGTCCGGCATGATCCTGGTGGCTGGGGGAACATGCGCAGAACGTGACCGACCTCCACCCCAACTTTGGGGCCCGCTGACACTTCGGGCCTCTTTCTCCCCCCCCCCCCCGCCCTCCCCGGGTTGACCTCCTTTTAGCCGGCAAAATCCTTTATTCAGCACAGGCCAGGTCCCGAGGGAGCCGGATAAGGGGAATTCAACCTGCAGCAATCTGTTGCTATGAATTCTTAAGCAAAGAACCCATCAAGCAAATACATTACAGATACCATGAAGATTAAAGATACAGAAAATGCTGGAGGGTCCCATCTGAAACTTCACCCCAACTTTACCCTCCCAGATGCTGACTGACCCGCGCTGCATTTCCAGCTGTTTCTGGTCTTAATTCCTCTCGCACGACTTGAACAGACAAATCCACTTCCCGTTGTACAGGATTCTCGCCCCCAAGCAACCGCTTAGATACAAATCCTAATGTTGGTTGCGGACAAGATCAGGGCAACATGACATGTCTGCCCAACCACAGTCCAACTGCTGTGGAGCCCATCGCAGCCAGTGCGTTAAGGATTGACTTTGGGAAAGAAAATTTAATGAAGCCCTATGTGTCGAACCACTGAAACTGCCACAAAAGGATGCTTCCACTGATGGGGGAGACTAGAACTAGAGGGCATGATCTTGGAATAAGGGGCCGCCCATTTAAAACTGAGATGAGGAGAAATTTATTTTCTCAGAGGGTTGTAATTCTGTGGAATTCGCTGCCTCAGAGAGCTGTGGAAGCTGGGACATTGAATAAATTTAAGACCGAAATAGACAGTTTCTTAAACGATAAGAGGTTATGGGGAGCTGGACCCCAGGGAAGTGGAGCTGAGTCCATGATCAGATCAGCCATGATCGTATTAAATGGCGGAGCAGGCTCGAGGAGCCTTGTGGCCTACTCCTGCTCCTAATTTCTTATGTTCTTCTTATAAGAAATAGGAGTAGGCAATTTGGCCCCTCGAGCCTGCTCCACTATTCAATAAGATCACGGCTGATCTGATCTTGGCCTCAACGCCACTTCCGTGCCTGTTTCCCATAACAATTGACTCCCCTATCATTCATAAATCTGTCTATCTCCGCCTTGAATATATTCAACGACCCAGCCTCCACAGCTCTCTAGGGTATAGAATTCCAAAGATTCACGACCATCAGATAAGACATTCCTCCTCAACTCCGTCTTAAATGGGCGACCCCTTATTCTGAAACTATGCCCCTTAGTTCTAGATTCCTCCATGAGGGGAAACATCCTCTCTGCATCTACCCTGTCGAGCCCCCTCAGAATCTTATACGTTTCAATAAGATCACCTCTCATTCTTCTAAACTCCAATGAGAATGCCATCAGAGAACTGTTTTTGGGGGACCATTATTTAGCACAATAGGTCCCAGTTGTGTTTGAAGGAAACTGCCACAGATGGACTTAATTAATAGCCTTGGTCGTGGAAGTCAGGATTGAAGAACCACAAGAGAAGGCGTATATATTTTACGGAGCGATCTCTGGCCGACTGGGAGAAAGCAGTCGGACTGTCTCCTTGGAAAGCAGCCAAGACTGTCTGAATTCACAGTCGAACTTCTGAGCACTTCTGGTTAGCCCCGGCTGACACTCCCAGTGCTGCACTGTCGGAGGTGCCGTCGTTCGGATCAGACGTTAAACCGAGGCCCCACCTTCTCTCTTGGGTGGTGTAAAAAATAAAAAAACTTTCCACGGCACTATTTCGAACAAGAGCAAGGGAGTTCACCCCGGTGCCCTGGCCAATATTTACCCCTCGAGCAACACCTAACAATCACACGATCTGGTCCTTTTATTTCATTGCTGTTTGTGGGAGCTTGCTGTGCGAAAATTGGCTGCCGTGTTTCCTACATTACAACAGTGACTACATTTCAAAAAGTACTTCATTGGCTGTAAAGCACTTTGGGACGTCCGGTGCTCGTGAAAGGCGCTATATAAATGCAAGTCCTTCTTTTACTAACAGCAACTTTGAGCTATATGGAAATGATTTAATCTTTATATATGCACCCCCTCCCGGCTCAGTGACCTACATTACGACCCGTTTCCTGCATTACAACATTGACTAAACTTCAAAAGGTACTTAATTGGCCGTGAAGCAATTTGGGACGTCCCGAGGTTGCGACAGGCGCTATATAAATACAAGGTCGTCTTTTTCGACGATCTAAGAAACGGGACACTCCCGCTCGTGGTTTGCTGCAGATTTTAGTGTTCAGTTTAAAAATAATTTTTGGGACGATTCACTGAACCAAAATGTATACTTTTTATTTTAGGAAAAGGGATCGTTGTAAAGGAAGTCACGCCTACTGCTCACGGAGTCAAGAGGTGAGTCTGATTTGTAAAGATGTTGGTCGTATTGTATAAAACTCTTTTTTTTAAATGAATGGTATTTCTGTTCAACTGAAGAACCAGCGGCGACATGAGGAAAAATGTTCTTGTGCAATGAGTGGTTAGGATTAGGCCGGATAGGGTGATGGATACAGATTAATTAGCCTTCAAAAGGCAGTTTAAAAGAAAAGAAAATTTCTGCAGCGCTTTTCATGGGCTCGAGATATCCTAAAGTGAATTACAGCCAATGAAGTACTTTTAAAGTCTAGTCACTGTTATAATGTAGGGAGAGTGGCAGCCAATTTGTGCACAGCAAGCTCCCCACAGACAGCAATGTTCGTTAATAATTCGTTAGAAAAGGGTGTAGTGCCAGAGGACGGGAAGATAGCTAACGTAATACCCAGATTGAAGAATGGGGATCGAACATGTCCA
Organism: Pristiophorus japonicus; assembly: GCF_044704955.1. Lineage (NCBI taxonomy): Eukaryota > Metazoa > Chordata > Chondrichthyes > Pristiophoridae > Pristiophorus > Pristiophorus japonicus. The sequence goes on from NC_091984.1 coordinate 233,927,353, forward strand.
GGGAATTATAGACCAGTCAGCTTAACATTGGTGGAAGGAAATATAATCGGATCCCTACTAAAGGAGAAAATAGAACGTCTAGAAACCAAGAATATAATGACGAATAGTCAGGGAAAGTCTTGCTTGACCAACCTCATTGAATTTTTTTAAAAAGGTAACAGAGCGAGCAGACAATGGTAATGCAGTAGAGTTTCAAAAGGCCTTCGATATGGTACCCCATAATAGAGTATATAGTATTAGGCGGTCCCTCCTATTGAGGATGACTTGCTTCCACACCAAAAAGGGATGAGTTCACAGGTGTTTCAATGAGGGACCTGACATTCTAGGTCCCGAACTACATGTTGAAGGGTGGAAGATGCCTGTGGGTGGATTTTTTTAACGTGGGGTGACCGTTGCACACCAGCCACCACACGGGCTTGACAGAGCTAGGTCTTGGTCCAGTGGCACTGGAGACCAGCTCTGCTGCACGGACCTAGTGCGCACACATGCTCCTATTATCCATAGATCGCCCATAATAGAACGAGGTCAGAGAATGTGGAGTCAGGAGACAAGTAGCAAAATGGATCGCTAGCTGGCTTCAAGGCAGAGAGTAGGGGGAAAGGGCAGCTATTCAGTGGCAGGTAGGTGGTGGTGTTCCACAAGGGTCAGTGCTGGGACCACTGTTATTCACAATTTAGATTAATAATTTAGACTTTGGAATCAAAACGCAATTTTTAAATTTGTGGATGACACCAAATTGGAGGCAATAGTCAACAAATTACAGGAGGCCATTAATAAACTTGCAGAATGGGCATATAATTGGCAAATGAAGTTCAACACAGATAAATGTGAGGTATTACATAGAAACATAGAAAATAGGTGCAGGAGTAGGCCATTCAGCCCTTCTAGCCTGCACCGCCATTCAATGAGTTCATGGCTGAACATGCAACTTCAGTACCCCATTCCTGCTTTCTCGCCATACCCCTTGATCCCCCTAGTAGTAAGGACTTCATCTAACTCCCTTTTGAATACATTTAGTGAATTGGCCTCAACTACTTTCTGTGGAAGAGAATTCCACAGGTTCACCATTCTCTGGGTGAAGCAGTTTCTCCTCATCTCGGTCCTAAATGGCTTACCCCTTATCCTCAGACTGTGACCCCTGGTTCTGGACTTCCCCAACATTGGGAACATTCTTCCTGCATCTAACCTGTCTAAACCCGTCAGAATTTTAAACGTTTCTATGAGGTCCCCTCTCATTCTTCTGAACTCCAGTGAATACAAGCCCAGTTGATCCAGTCTTTCTTGATAGGTCAGTTCCACCATCCCGGGAATCAGTCTGGTGAATCTTCGCTGCACTCCCTCAATAGCAAGAATGTCCTTCCTCAAGTTAGGAGACCAAAACTGTACACAATACTCCAGGTGTGGCCTCAACAAGGCCCTGTACAACTGTAGCAACACCTCCCTGCCCCTGTACTCAAATCCCCTCGCTATGAAGGCCAACATGCCATTTGCTTTCTTAACCGCCTGCTGTACCTGCATGCCAACCTTCAATGACTGATGTACCATGACACCTAGGTCTCGTTGCACCTCCCCTTTTCCTAATCTGTCCCCATTCAGATAATAGTCTGTCTCTCTGTTTTTACATTTTGGTCGGGAGAATAGGGAGATCACATTACTTGGAGGGTATGAGTCTGGGTGGGGTAGAGGAACAAAGGGATCTCGGATACAAATACACAAATTGCTAAAAGTTGCGGCACAGGTTAGCAAGGCCATTTAAAAAAAAACCAAGAACTAGGGTTTATTTCTAGAGGTATGGAATTGAAAAGTAGGGAAGTTATTCTTAACCTGTATTGAACCTTGGTTAGACCACACTTAGAGCACTGGGTACAGTTCTGGTCGCCATATTATAAAAAGGATATAGAGGCACTGGAGAGGATGAAGAGAAGATTTACAAGGATGATACCAGAACTGTGAGGGTATACATATCAGGAAAGGACGAACAGGCTAGGGGGTCTCATCGCTTGGGGAAAAAAGGCAGTTGAAGGGTAACCTAATAGAGGTCTTTAAAATTATGAACGGTATTCGAGTGGATACAGAATGTTTCAATTGGTGAGGAAGAGCATAACTAGAAGTCATCAATATAAGATAGTCACCAAGAAATCCAATGGGGAATTCAGAAGAAAATTCTTTACCCAGAGAATGGTGAGAATGTGGAACTCGCTGCCACAGGGAGGGGTTGAGGTGAATAGTATCGATGTATTTAAGGGAAGGCTGGACAAGCGTATGGGGGAGAAGGGAACAGAGGGTTATGCTGATAGATAGACGAGGAACGAGGGGAGGAGGCTCGAGTGGACCATAAACGCCGGCACGGACTGGTTGGGCCGAATGGCCTGTTTCCGTGCTGTGAATCCTGTGTATGTAATCCCGAGTTGCCTTCGAGAAGGTGGTGGTGAGCCATGGCCTTGAACCTCTACAGTCCGTGTGTGAAGGTACCCCCACAGTACGCGCACAGCAGCATCAGCCCCTCCACATCGGCATTCCGCGGCTGCAACGGGATCTTGACCCAGCGCTCAGTTCTCTCGACGCATTTGTTTTCTCCGGCTTTGCAGAATGGGATCCAGAATTCCGCCATCGATATCGGGGAACTGCAACTTGTGGCCAACAGGACAAATCGAGAGGTCCCGACAGAAAATGAGAACAACAATCACAGCATCAGCCTCCGAGGAATGGGTAAGTGTGGAGTGGAGATTGTTCAAAATAAAAGCTGTGGTTGCAGTCCGAGAGGACTCCCTTTTCTCAGTTGTGAAACGCAACTGTGAACGCACATTATTTTTACTGCCAGTTACATCAAGTCAACTTTTCAACATTGAACACGGAAGCCCCTCCCCCAGGCTTTCTTTGGCTCTGTTGGGACGCTTTACTATGTTAAAGGCACTATATAAATACAAGTTGTTGTTGTTTAACAGGAACATAGGAATAAGGGACCATTCAGCCCCTCGAGCCTGCTCCGCCATTCAATAAGACCATGGCTGATCTTCGACCTCAACTCCACTACTCCACTTTCCCGCTCGATCTCCATAATCCCTCGATTCCCCCTCGAGTCCAAAAATCTCTCAATCTCAGCCTTGAATATACTCAACAACTCCGCATCCGCAGCTCTCTGGGACAGAGAATTCCAAAGATTCACCACCCTCTGAGTAAAGAAATTCTTCCTCCTCTCAGTCCTAAATGGCCGACCCCTTATCCTGAGACTGTGACCCCTGGTTCTAGACTCTCCAGCCCAGGGGAAATATCCTCCCTCAGAAAAAGATTAAATAATATTTCCAATGGAAATCTCTTAACATTCCTTTTTTTAAAAATAAGTACAAAATGCTGTAATGGTTACTTAGTTCTGAAACTCAATGAAGATGTGTAATTATTGACTTAATGCTACATTTGAAACCACGGCCTTGATTTTTTTAATTTAAAATGCAGACTGTGTGTGTTTTTGTATAAATTATACTTGTTAAATAATCCAAAAGTGGACTGAATTTTTTTTTTTTTTGGAAGATTTACCAGCGAACCATCTTGAAGTTGACTGAAGCTAATAGGCGCTGAGTAAAGATGTGATCCTGGTGTCTCGGAGTCCCCTTTAAGTCCCCCTCTGACCTGTTGCAGGTAATTCACTCCACACCGCAATGGAAGTAGCCTCCAGTGAGTCGGCAGTGACGGAGTCCGAGAGCGACGAGATCTTTGTCATTTCAACTGGTCCGAGCCTGGGCACGCTGCATTTCTCCAGCTTTAAGACAAAGGTACGTTGGGGGGAGGGGGGGGGGAAGAGAGGAGAGGGAGGGAGGGGGGGTGGGGAGGGGGGGAAAAGAGAGGAGAGGGAGGGAGGAGGGTGGGGGCGGGGTAGGGTGGGGAGGAGAGGAAAGGAGAGGGAGGGAGGGGGGTGGGGAGGGAAAGAGAGGAGAGGGAGGGAAGGAGGGTGGGGGCGGGGTGGGGTGGGGAGGAGAGGAAAGGAGAGGGAGGGAGGGGGGTGGGGAGGGAAAGAGAGGAGAGGGAGGGAAGGAGGGTGGGGGCGGGGTGGGGTGGGGGAGAGAGGAGAGGGAGGGAGGGAGGAGAGAGGGGGATCATCAGCTTGTGAATTATTGCACCTCCAAACCCATTGAGTGGGCCGGACCTTCGGTCTTCTGCCACCCCTGTTAGTGGCAATGGCAGTGGTAAGCAATTCTGGGCGGGCGGCCATCCTCCAGCACCCCGCCGGGACATTCGGTGCCGGGTTTGCTGGGGCGTGGAGCATTACCGCCCGGGAGAGGCGAGCCAGTGTACAACGCCCCCTTGTTACGACAGCGGCTCGATATTTGGTCACTGCCTGATCTATAATGCTCCACAGCGCCCCCCGGTGGGAACGCCTGTGGACGCAGGCGCTCCGAGCTATAGCGGCTGCAGTGAGCTAAGTAATGTCCACCTCAGGTAAGTGTGTGATTGGTTTTCTTCTTTTTTTTGTGGATTTATGTTGTGGTGGCGTGAGTTATGTTTTTGGTGGGGTTTTTTTTTCCAGGTTTTATTCCCCCCGATCTACCCCCCGCTCCCAGGCCAGCTCTGTAGCTCGGGATTTTCGCTTGCTCAGCCGGCCTAGTGCCCGGAGTGTAACGCCTCCCTTAGCGCTCCGCCCCACACTCGGGGCCCAGCTGACGAATTTTGTGACGGCCGCCGCCATTACCGCCCTGAGATGACCAGAAGTTCCAGCCCTGCATTCTTTCAGATTTCATCTTTATTCATCGTGTCTCTTAAATTCTCTTCCTTGTTCCTCCTAAACTGGAAATAGGCCAGCTACAGACTCTTGCTCACTGCATTGAAATTCCTCATTGTTTACCAGAATGTTGACTTTTAAACCATTCAGCTCCCCCTCAGTCGTCCCTCCGACTGCCTGCAGGATTTTCTAACCCAAGCTTGGCAACATCTGAATCCCTATTTATCTCGGCTTTTATTGAAATTCAATCTCGGGACGTGGGCGTCGCTGGCAATGTTCCCTCTAATTTTGTTTGGCCCATTAAGGGGCTGCACCGGAAATTCAACACACCTCGCGGGCGTGGTTTTTGTATGGAGAATCCGGCTGTGCGGGTTCCGTGGAGCGCTGAGCGGCCGTGCAGGATGCAGGGAACGTTGGTCCCATGTGGGTAAGGCCGGAATCCATTGGCCATTCTCAGTTGCCTTGAGGTGGTGAGAAAACTGAGTGACTCGCTCGGGCAGTTTAAAAAGTCAACCAAGTTTGTGTGGGACTGGAATCTCTCTCAGGCCCCAGACCGGGTATTTATTGTATTTATATAGCGCCCTTAACTTATTGAAACGTCCTAAGGCGCTTCACTGGGTCCCTCTGTACCACCGCATTTTGTAATCTCTCCCCATTTAAATAATTTGCTTTTTTATTTTTCCTACTAAAGTGGATAACCTCACACTTTCCCACATCGGCCACATGTTTGCCCTCTCACTTAGCCTGTCTATATCCCTTTGCAAATTTGTTGTGTCCTCCTCACAACTTGCATTCTCACCCATCTTTGTATCATCAGCAAATTTGGCTACATTACACTCGGTCCCTTCATCCAAGTCATTAATATAGATTGTAAATAGTTGAGGCCCCAGCACTGATCCCTGTGGCACCCCACTAGTTACACTTGGCCAACCTGAAAATGACCCATTTATCCCGACACTCTGTTTTCTGTTAGCTAGCCAATCCTCTATCTATGCTAATATATTACCCCCAACCCTTTGGGTTCTTATCTTGTGCAGTAACCTTTTTATGTGGCACCTTATCTGGAAATCCAAATACACCACATCTACTGGCTCCCCTTTATCCACCCTGCTCGTTACATCCTCAAAGAACTCCAGAAAATTTGTCAAACATGATTTTCCCCTTCATAAAACCATGCTGACTCTGCTTGACTGTACTATGATTTTCTAAATGTCCCGCTACTGTTTCTTTAATAATGAATTTTGAAATCGAGGGTATGGACAATGGATTTCTTTTCCATAGAAACATAGAAAATAGGTGCAGGAGTAGGCCATTCGGCCCTTCGAGCCTGCACCACCATTCAATAAGATCATGGCTGATCATTCACCTCAGTAACCCTTTCCTGCTTTCTCTCCATACCACTTGATCCCTTTAGCCGTATCTAACCATATCTAACTCCCTCTTGAATATATCCAATGAACTGGCATCAACAACTCACTGTGGGAGGGAATTCCACAGGTTAATAACTCTCTGAATGAAGAAGTTTCTCCTCATCTCAGTCCTAAGTGGCCTACCCCTTATCCTAAGACTGTGTCCCCTGGTTCTGGACTTCACCAACATCGGGAACAATCTACCCGCATCTAACCTGTCCAGTCCCGTCAGAATCTTGTATGTTTCTATGAGATCCCCTCTCATCCTTCTAAACTCCAATGTATAAAGGCCCAGTTGATCCAGTCTCTCCTCATATGTCAGTCCAGCCATCCCGGAAATCAGTCTGGTGAACCTTTGCTGCACTCCCTCAATAGCAAGAACGTCCTTCCTCAGATTAGGAGACCAAAACTGAACACAGTATTCCAGCTGAGGCCTCACCAAGGCCCTGTACAACTGCAGTAAGACCTCCCTGCTCCTACACTCAAATCCCCTAGTTATGAAGGCCAACATACCATTTGCCGCCTTTACCACCTGCTGTACCTCTATGCCAACTTTCAATGACTGATGAACCATGACACTCAGGTCTCGTTGCACCTCCCCTTTTCCTAATGTGCCACCATTCAGATAATATTCTGTCTTCACGTTTTTGCCCCCAAAGTGGATAACCTCACATTTATTCACATTATACTGCATCTGCCATGCATTTGCCCACTCACCTAACCTGTCCAAGTCACCCTGCAGCCTCTTAGCATCCTCCTCACAACTCACACTGCCACCCAATTTAGTGTCATCTGAAAACTTGGAGATATTACACTCCATCCCTTCATCCAAATCATTGATGTATATTGTAAAGAGCTGGGGTTCCACCACTGAGCCCTGCGGCACTCCACTAGTCGCTGCCTGCCGTTCTGAAAAGGATCAGTTTATCCCGACTCTCTGCTTCCTGTCTGCCAACCAGTTCTCTATCCACGTCAGTACATTACCCCTAATACCATGTGTTTTGATTTTGCACACTAATCTCTTGTGTGGGACCTTGTCAAAAGCCTTTTGAAAGTCCAACTACACCACATCCACTGGTTCTCCCTTGTCCACTCTACTAGTTACATCCTCACAAAATTCCAGAAGATTTGTCCAGTATGATTTCCCCTTCATAAATCTATGCTGACTTGGACCGATCCTGTCACTGCTTTCCAAATGCGCTGCTATTTCATCCTTAATAATTGATTCCAACATTTTCCCCACTACTGATGTCAGGCTAACCAGTCTATAATGACCCGTTTTCTCTCTCCCTCCCTTTTTAAAAAGTGGTGTTGCATTCGCTACCCTCCAGTCCATAGGAACTGATCCAGAGTCGATAGACTGTTGGAAAATGATCACCAATGCATCCACTATTTCTAGGGCCACTTCCTTAAATACTCTGGGATGCAGACTATCAGGCCCCGGGGATTTATCGGCCTTCAATCCCATCAATTTCCCGCCTAATAAGGATATCCTTCAGCTCCTCCTTCTCACTAGACCCTCGGTCCCCTAGTACTTCTGGAAGGTTATTTGTGTCTTCCTCCGTGAAGTCAGAACCAAAGTATTTGTTCAATTGGTCTGCCATTTCTTTGTTCCCCATTATAAATTCACCTGAATCCGACTGCAAGGGACCTACGTTTGTCTTCACTAATCTTTTTCTCTTCACATATCTGCAGTCAGTTTTTATGTTCCCGACAAGTTTCTTCTCGTACTCTATTTTCCCCCTCCTAATTAAACCTTTTGTCCTCCTCTGCTGAATTCTAAATTTCTCCCAGTCCTCAGGTTTGTGGCTTTTTCTGGCCAATTTATATGCCTCTTCCTTGGATTTAACACTATCCTTAATTTCCCTTGTTAGCCACGGTTGAGCCACCCTCCCCGTTTTATTTTTACTCCAGACAGGGATGTACAATTGCTGAAATGATATTAATGACAGCTTCACGGTCACATTTACTGATAGCAGCTTTTTATTTCCAGATGCGTTTTAAAAACCAAATTCAAATTTTTTAACTCTGAATTATTAATCTAGCCCTTGGGATTACTGTAACACACCTGTTGGGCCGTTCTTTCCCCCATCTTAACAACCCCCGGTGTCTGGTTGCACCATGCACTTTGAACCTTCACCTCGGTTCAATGAAATTTAACAGAAAGCCCTCCAGCTCCTCTGTGCTAAATCATACAGATTATTAAAAGTGCCTTTTTAAAAATAATTTTGAACTCAAGCTAGATACAAGGTATAATATAAGATAGATATTGTGTACTTTTATAAGAATGCTCATTATGTTCAAGGCCTGGTGTTGTGGCACTGCCCATGACAGTGCCAACTTGCGTCGCATTAAAGTGTAGCGAGATTCTGATGCTGGTACAACAGCTGGTGCCAGTTTTGGTTTGTAATATTCGTCTAGACGAATAAGCTGCAGTTCTTTGTGGAGATTATCTCATTTGCTGGAGGGAAAACAAAGATTAACAATAGGTTTTCTGTTTGGGTCTGAGGAGTCCATGTGTCACATCACAGCAACCATGCATTTATCGAACGCCTTTAATGTAGTAAAACCTCCCAAGGTGCTTCACATAATAGGAGCCATTCGGCCCCTCGAGCCTGCTCCGCCATTCAATGAGATCACGGCTGATCTTCGAGCTCAACTGCACCTTCCCGCCCGGTCCCCACAGGATCGTTATCGGACAAAGTTTGACACCGAAGCACCGATGGGGATAGTAGGACAGCCAGTCGGTTTTAAGGAGCGTCTTTAAAGGAGAACAAGGTGGAGAGGTTTAGGGAGGGAATATCCAGAGCTTGGGGCCCAGGCAGCAGAAGACACGGCCACCCCAGTTCCTATTTCTTTAAAAAAAAATGTACTTGGAATGTGGGCGTCACTGACAAGGCCGACATTTATTGCCCATCCCAAGTTGCCCGAGCAGGTGGTGATGGGCAGTGTTCCCTCTCTCTTTTTTTTCACGCACGGTCCCTTTAAATCTCCTCCAGCTGGTGAGTGGCCTGCGGGGGACTGTGGGGTCAGTACCCGCCCGTGTAGCCCAGGAGGGAACATTGATGGTGGGCCTCAGGAACATAAGAAGCAGGAGTAGGCCCCACGGCCCCTTGAGCCTGCTCCGCCATTCAATAAGATCATGGCTGCTCTGAGAGTCGTGAATCTTTGGAAAACTGCTCCAGAGAGCTGTGGAGGCTGGGTTGTTGAATGTATTCAAGGCGGAGATAGACAGATTTTTGAACGATAAGTGAGTGAAGGGTTATGGGGAGCGGGCAGGGAAGTGGAGTTGAGGCTTGGATCAGATTAGCCATGATCTTATTGAATGGCGGAGCAGGCTTGAGGGGCCGAATGGCTGACTCCTGCTCCTATTATGTTCTATGACTTATCAACCTTAACTCTACTTTCTCCATATCCCTTGATTTCCCTAGAGTCCAAAAGTCTATCTATCTCAGCCTTGAATATATTCAGAGATTCAGCATCTACAGCCCTCTGGGGCAAAGAATTCCAAAGATTCACAACCCTCTGAGTGAAGAAATTCCTCCTCATCTCTGTCTTAAATAGTCTTCCCCTTATCCTGAGATACTGCCCCCTGGTTCTAGAATCTCCAGCCCGGGGGAAACAACCTCTCAGCATCTATCCTGTATCAGCAGCTTCTTGAACTGGAGCAGTTTGGTTCAACTGAGTGTCTCCCTGGGCCACTTTAGAAGGCATTTAAGAGTGAACCACATTGGTGTAGGACAGGAGTCACAAATAGGACCAGACCGGGTAAGGACGACAGATTTCCTTCCCTAAAGGACATTAGAGAACAGTTTTACGATAATCCAACAGCTTCTTGATTACTGACACCAACTTTTTATTTCCAGATTTTGAGAGCTGAATTCGAGTTCTCCAATTTCTCCTCTGATGCCCCTGCCCCACCAGTTAGTCCAAGATACTCGGTTCAGATTAAGGAGCCATGTAGAGAATTGCAGGCTATAGTCACTTCTTCCAGAGTTTGTCTGCAGTCTATGAAACAGCAGGCCCATATTATCAGCTGCACTTTATTGTCCAATTACACACTGCTTGTTTCTAAAGTTTCTTTTCAAAGATATTTCAAAGTTTCTCGTTCCCATTGCCCGAGTTGCCAAGTATTTCTGAACATCATTACACCTTCCTCCTCCGCTCAGCCAGTTGCATCTTTCCAACTGGAAAATTCCTTTCAGCGAGCTCGCCCTTCTGAGCTGGTCAGTGGAACGTCGGGAGCCGTCCGATTTAGCCCAGGTCACGCAGCGATAGGGAATCTCGTCAACTGCTTTACAACTCAGCTTTGGAGCAAGCTTCCCGGAGAAAATCTGACTAATTGGAGGAAAGACTGGCTCAGCCATGTAATCTGCAGAGAGTATTACTGGCCTCTTAAAACAGCAGGACGCATGTGTGTAAAATCTCCAGTTGATTTAGTGAGTTTTAAAGGATCCCGCGTACACCATCAAAATAGTCACGGTCTCCCTTTAAAACAACTGTGGGCTGGAATCTCATTGTAACCTACACCAGCAGAGACAGAAGGCCAGTGTGTGATTCGCCTCCGCTCGAAAGGAAAGACTTGCATTTCTATAGCGCCTTTCAGGACATCCCAAAGCGCCTTACAGCCAATGAAGTACTTTTGAAGTATAGTCACTGTTGTAATGTGGGAAACGCGGCAGCCAATTTGTGCACAGCAAGCTCCCACAAACAGCAGTGTGATAATGACAAAGTTAATCTGTTTTTGTAATATTTGATTGAGGGATAAATATTGTTCAGAGCATCAGGGAATAACTCCCCTACTCTTATTCGAAATAGGGCCATGGGATCTTTTACATCTGCCTGAGAGAGCAGATGAGACCTCGGTTTAACGTCTCATCTGAAAGACGGCACCTCCGACAGTGCAGCACTCCCTCGGTACTTCACTGGAGGGGCAGGCTAGATTTCTAAGTTCAAGTCTCTGGAGTGGGACTTTAACCCACGAGCTTCTGACTCAAAAGCCACAGCCCTACCAACTTAGCCATGGCTAGCAACAAATGCAATCTGTCTCTTGGTTCAGATGGATGTAAAAGACCTCCCATGGTACTTGGTAATATCATCTTTATCATCGCCAGATTATACTTCCCGCTGGCCTTCCGAGTCACACCTGATACAAACTCTAGCTCATCCCAATGTCGGTCACCAGTTCCCTATCCGGAACTGAATTCCACTCACCACTATCCTGGCTGCCCTCCACTGACTCCCAGTGCATTGACTGCTAATTCTATTGTGCTCTCTTATTTGTTCAGGTTTTTCTTTTTCAAAGTTCAAAAGTTGACGTATAAAATCTATAGTGCCTTTCACGATCACCGGATGCCTCAAAGCGCTTTACAGCCATCGAAGTATTTTTGGAGTGTAGTCACTGTTGTAATGTGGGAAACCCGGCAGCCAATTTATGCACAGCAAGCTCCCACAAACAACAAATGTGATAATGATCAGTTAATCTGTTTTTTTGATTATGTTGATTTTGAGGGATAAATATTGGCCACAGGACACTGGAGATAACTCCTCTGCTCTTCTTTGAAATAGTTGCAGTGTGATCTTTTACGCCCATCTGAGAGAGCAGACGGGGCCTCGGTTTAACGTCTCATCCGAAAGACGGCACCTCCGACAGTGCAGCGCTCCCTCAGCACTGGAGTGGGACTTGAACCTGGACTTTCTGGAGTTCAGAAGGATGAGGGGTGATCTTATAGAAACATTTAAAATAATGAAAGGGATAGACAAGATAGAGGCAGAGAGGTTGTTTCCACTGTTCGGGGAGACTAGAACTAGGGGGCACAGCCTCAAAATACGGGGGAGCCAATTTAAAACCGAGTTGAGAAGGAATTTCTTCTCCCAGAGGGTTGTGAATCTGTGGAATTCTCTGCCCAAGGAAGCAGTTGAGGCTAGCTCATTGAATGTATTCAAGTCACAGATAGATAGATTTTTAACCAATAAGGGAATTAAGGGTTACGGGGAGCGGGCGGGTAAGTGGAGCTGAGTCCACGGCCAGATCAGCCATGATCTTGTTGAATGGCGGAGCAGGCTCGAGGGGCTAGATGGCCTACTCCTGTTCCTAATTCTTATGACTCCGAGAGCTCGAGCGTGTACTGGTGACTGAGCAGCTACAGTCACAACCTGAAATCCCATCAGAGCCGGCGAAATTCCCGGTGACGGGATGATGCCCGTGTACCTCTGCTGAGATGGTGCCGTGAGATTACAAACCTTTGATTCTGGTGGCTGGATAATTATAGCAGCTACCGGGATCTCCTGTGACAGCTGGAGATCTGAAACACTTGGGTAGTGTTTACGTCAGAGAAACCTATAACCCAGTAATAGTTCACCTCTCGCACTGTATTCCCCTGCTGTGTATCCAATACCTTGAACCTTGCATGTTTCACCAGGATGGTCTGCTGATTCCCATTACGAGAAAGTCCTTTTTTCAATTATCCGATTTGGACCCATAAATTGATGCATGAGCGTAATTTTTTGTTGTAATATGCATACTCTTTCTCTATTTAAAGGAGATACAAACCCCACTTGGCTATCTGGCCTCTCTTGTTCTGTGCGAACTGATACTTTTTCAGTTAATAAGCTAATGGGGAGGGAGAGGGAGAGAGCACCTTTATGGAAGTCCCTGGCTCACACCAGGAATTTGCAGTTAAATGCCATACCAGACCAGACCAATCCATCCCACCTACTAACCACTGCAGCACACATCGCTGTGCTTGGGATAGGCGCCTTAACGTGACCAACGGAACAGCAGTTACACCACGGTTATCTGCAAGGTTTCTGTCGATAGAGTCGTCGAAATTACAGTATAGCAGGGGGGCCATTGGGAAGTGGAAGGAAAGAAAACTGGGAGGGAATATTAATTATTTAAATTAAAAAACCCCAATCTGGAATCATTACCTTTTTGTGACCATATGAAAGTTGTTGGTTACTGGGTAGTTTGGTGGGTTTTCCTCCTCAGTAACCCTTCCCCCGGTTGAACCAGTCTGCCTTTTCCCCGCTGTACCTGAGCTGCATTAACTATTCCTGCTTGATGTACAGTAGTAAGTTCAGTCACTTTCACTCTCATTCGGCACAGATTAACTGGAAACTCTTGGGTAGCCTGGATTACACTGGGCCTCTTTTCCAATCTATCTGTGGTGGGCCTCCCATCCTCCACCCTCCATAAACTCGAGCTCGTCCAAAGCTCTACTACCCGTGGCCTAACTCTCACCAACTCCCGCTCACCCATCACCCCCTGTGCTCACTGGCCGTGTCCTAACTCGCACCAAGTCCCGCTCACCCATCACCCATTGTGCTCGCTGCCTCGTGTCCTAACTCACACCGAGTCCCGCTCACCCATCACCCCCTGTGCTCACTGGCCATGTCCTAACTCACACCGAATCCCGCTCACCCATCACCCCCTGTGCTCGCTGCCCCATGTCCTAACTCGCACCGAGTCCCGCTCACCCATCACCCCTGTGCTCACTGCCCCGTGTCCTAACTCGCACCAAGTCCCGCTCACCCATCACCCCTGTGCTTACTGCCCCGTGTCCTAACTCGCACCAAGTCCCGCTCACCCATCGCCCCCTGTGCTTACTGACCTACATTGGCTCCTGATCTGGCAACACCTCTGTCATGTATTTAACTATCATTTTAACCCATGTATAATCTGACCTAAGTTGTACGCCTTGAGAACATTGACCACAGGGGGCAAACTTGTGGGAGACACTCCTAACCTGGACTTTCCAGTATAAAAGGGGAAGCTCCACCCACCTTCAGTCTCTTGAGGTCTTGGTAATAAAGGTAACTGGTCACAGAGTGACCTTCTCTCAAGTATGGGCCTCGTGTGCATTTATACTGTATAGTAAGGACATATCAACCTCCATTTTAAAAATTCTCATCCTTGGGTTCAAATCCCTCCATGGCCCTCGCCCCTCCCTATCTCTGTAACCTCGTCAAGCCCCACAACCCTGCGAGATCTCTGTGCTCCTCTAATTCTGGCCTCTGGCCTCTGACATATCCTTGATTTTAAATACTCCACCATTAGCAGCCGTGCCTTCAGCTGCCGAGGTCCTAAGCGCTGGAATTCTCCTTTGACCAAGCTCTTGGTCACTTGTCCTAATATCCCCTTATGTGGTTCGGTGATGAGTTTTGTTTAATAATTGTTCCTGTGAAGCACCTTGGGACGTTTTACTATGTTCAAGAAATAAAGACATGAATTTATATAGCGCCTTTCACGACCACTGAACATCTCAAAGCACTTTATTGCCAATGAAGTAATTTTGGAGTGTACTCGCTGTTGTAATGTGGGAAACGCGGCAGCTAATTTGCGCACAGCAAGCTCCCACAAACAGCAATGTGATAATGACCAGATAATTTTTTATTATGTTGATTGAGGGATAAATATTGGCCCCAGGACACCAGGGAGAACTCCCCTGTTCTTCTTCAAAATAGTGCCATGGGGTCTTTTACATCCACTCGAGAGAGAGCAGACGGGGCCTCGGTTTAACGTCTCAAATGAAAGACAGCACTTTCGACAGTGCAGCGCTCCCTCAGTACTGCACTGAGAGTGTCAGCTTAGATTTATGTGCTCAAGTCCCTGGAGTGGGACTTGAACCCACAACCTTCTGACTCCGAGGCGAGTGCGCTGCCCACTGAGCCATGGGTGACACTGGCGCTATACAAATACAAGTTGTTGTGCTGTAGGTACCAAGTTCAGTGATAAAAACAGATGTACAAGGCAGTGAGTGCTGCCTTACTCTGACTTCCTCTGCACACATCAGGAGACTCCTGTCCATTCTCTCTCCAACCCTCTGGTCCACAGATCCCCAAGAGAAGAGGCGCGAGTCCGCCCGCCGCCTGCGATTGGCCGACGCCCGATCTCCCGGCTTCCGAGGGAGAAAAGCCACTGGCGGTTCGAGCGGGCGACGGCAGAGGGGATTCCCCGCCCCGGCCGCGAGCGTGGAGCGCCCGGAACTTCCACGACGTTCTGGGGCCGTTGCCGCAACTGCCGAGAGATTGGCGCGGCTGGACCACCGCTGGCCCGTTCACCAAGCTGGTGGAGAATTGCGTGAGTATACCTGCAGTCCGGCCTGTTTTAGTGGCGAAATCGGCAAAAGCACGCGAATGCGAAATGATTTACTGCAAATGCAACCGGGGAAACTGTAGCCCCCATAGGGAAGGTGAAGGGTCAACAACCATTGCTGGCTTTTGGTTCAGTCGAGTTACCACCACTGGTGAGGAAGTAGCATTAATGTCCCCTCATCAGCTGGAGTATTGTGGACCATTCTGGGCACCACATTTTAGGACAGGCCTTAGAAAGGGTACAGAGGTTTATGGATTTATATAGCGCCTTTCACCACCACTGGATGTCTCAAAGCGCTTTACAGCCAATGAAGAATGTTTGGCGTGTAGTCACTGCTGCAATGTCGGGAATGTTTACCAGGACGTTACCAGCGATAAGGGACCTCAGTTATGAGGAGAAGTTGAAAAGTTGGGACTGTTCTCCTTGGAACAGAGAAGGTTAAAAGGTGGATGGTTGGAGGTCTTCAATATGATGGATAAATAGGGAAAATATATTTCCTCTGGTGAGTGGGTCAGTAACTCGAGGTCATGCATTCAAAATCTGGAGGGGAGATGAGGAGAATTTTTTTCACTGCGAGTTGTTGTAATGTGTGACGCTTGACCTGAAACCGTGGTGGAAGTGGATTCCATCAATAATTGTACAAGGGAGTTGGACGGGTAATTGAGGAACTGAGGGGGTTACGGACAAAGTGGTGATGTGGGACTAAACACCATCGCTCTTTCAAAGAGCCAGCACAAGCACGATGGGCCGAATGGCCACCTTCTGTGCTGTAAGTTTCTCTGAATCTATAAATATGCAGCAGCCAGTGCGTTGTGTGGGGCAAGAGGGGGAAATGCTGCAGAGAAGGGTGTTTTTTTTAAATTCGTTCCTGGGATGGGGGCGTCGCTGGCAAGGCCGGCATTTATTGCCCGTCTCTAATTACCCCTCGAGAAGGTGGTGGTGAGCCGCCTTCTTGAACCGCTGCAGTCCGTGTGGTGAAGGTGCTCCCACAGTGCTGTTGGGGAGGGAGTTCCAGGATTGTGAGGTAGTCAGTGCACTGCCGGAGTTAATAATTGAAACCGAGACCATGTCAACATTTAAGAATAGGAGGGTGGTTGAAGGAAAAGGGTGTAAAGGGATACTCGATGGATAGAAAGACAGACCTGCATTTATATATCCGCTGGATGTCCCAAAGGACTTTACAGCCAATGAAGTACTTTTTGCTGCGTAGTGACTGCAGGAACAAGGCCAGTACATGGAATTAGGACACTGCTCATGTGAAGGGGTAAGCACCAATGAGGACTGGTTGGGCCAAATGGCCCCGTTTCTGTCTGTAATTTCTATGTAGGTGTAGAAGCATTTCCTGGTGTTTTCCTCCATCAGTAACAAGTGGCCATTGCCATTGAGGACGTGTTTCCATCGTGCCCATAACGTAATAAAACAAACTCCTACTCGGTGAGTTCCTCAGCGGTCGGGTGGCAATTGGGCAACGGCAGGAGCTCGAAGGCAGAATGGAAGAGCTCGTTCTGGAGCTGGTTGTGGATGCAACCATCCACAAAGATGGCACCAAGGTGAACGGGTTTAGGGAGAGGGTTCCAGAGTGTGAAGTCCGCAGGGCTGAAAGCTTCACAATCGAAGGTGGAGTGGATACAGGAGTCCCGAGTCAGAAGGAGGAGGTTACAGAGGTAGGGAGGGGAGAGACTGGGGTGGGACTTGAGGACGAGGTTTTTGAATTTGGTGCATTGGGGGGAGATGCGGAACAAATGAAGGTCAGGCCTGATGGACTTAGCAAAGGACAGGACGTGGGCAGTGGAGGTTTGGACAAGTTGCGGTTTCTGCAGTGTAAAACCGTGGCTGGGTCGTGAGGAGACAGTGGGAGAAGTCGAGCCTTTGGTTGAGAAGGATCTAATATTGCAAAGTTTCAATGGGAAGTTTCTTCTCTCCATAAAGTTAGTTCTGCCCAAGAGAATGGCAGATGTGGTGCTGATAGGATCTCGACCCTGAGGGAGCCTGGAAGAGCAAAAGAGACAATAAAGCTTTCTTATTGATGCATTTATATAGCACCTTTCACATCCTCAGTACATCCCATAGCTTTACAGCCAATGAAGTACTTTTGGAGTGTAGTTACTGCTGTGATGTCGGAAACGTGGCAGCCAATTTGCGTAAAGCAAGCTCCCACAAACAGCAATGTGATAATGACCAGATAATCTGTATTTTTTGGTAATTTTGGTTGAGGGATAAATATTGGCCAGGACACCGGGGATAACTCTCCTGCTCTTCTTTGAAATAGTGCCATGGGACCTTTTTATGTTTGCCTGAGCGAGCAGACAGGGCCTCAGTTTAATGTCTCATCCAAAAGATGGTACCTCCGACAGTGCAGCACTCCCTCAGCACTGCACTGGACTGTCAGTCTGGATTTTGTGCTCAGGTCCCTGAAGTGGGACTTGAACCCACAACCTTCTGACTCCGATGTGAGAGTGCAGCCCACTGAGCCATGACTGACACCTTTGTTACATTTCATACTCATCACCAAAGGCCCAGCAGTTCATAGTGCAGCACCAGGTGTTACCTGGCCAAGAAACACCCAATAGTAAGCTAACAAAACCATCAAATACCGTCATCATCATCATCATAGGCAGTCCCTTGAAATCGAGGAAGACTTGCTTCCACTCTAAAAGTGAGTTCACAGGTGGGACAGACAGTGGTTGAAGGAAAGGGTGGGTGGGGAGTCTGGTTTGCCGCACGCTCCTTCTGCTGCCTAGGCTTGCTTTCTGCATGCTCTCGGCGACGAGACTCGAGGTGCTCAGCGCCCTCCCGGATGCACTTCCTCTACTTGGGGCGGTCTTTGGCCAGGGACTCCCAGGTGACGGTGGGGATGTTGCACTTTATCAAGGAGGCTTTGAGGGTGTCCTTGAATCGTTTCCGCTGCCCACCTGGGGCTCGCTTGCCGTGTAGGAGCTCAGAGTAGAGCGCTTGCTTTGGGAGTCTTGTGTGAGGCATGTGGCCTGCCCCATGGAGCTGGCCGAGTGTGGTCAGAGCTTCAATGCTGGGGATGTTGGCCTGGTCGAGAGAGAACACTGACGTTGGTGCGTCTGTCCTCCCAGGGGGATTTGCAGGATCTTGTGGAGACATCGTTGGTGGTATTTCTCCAGCGATTGGAGGTCAAATACTGTAACACAGACAATGAAGGTTTTGTTCACTGCTGACTTGGCTTCTTTCCATGTTCCACAGGGCGCTGCCAATTTACCAGGGGACAACCACACCGAGAACGGCCGCAAGGTGATGTCGGACCTGCAGTTAGAAAGCGAGCTGGAGCAACTGTATTCCGATTCCTCGGGCAGTGCGGCTTCGTACCCACTCACTCAGTCTGCGCAGAGTCAGCGCAGAGTCACCTCGGCCACCAACCTACGCCGCGCTTGGTTTGGGAGTCCCTGCTTCGGCTTCCGGTCAAGCGCGCCTCAGCACCACTCCAGCATGGCCGGCAGCTGCCACAACCGCGCCGGGCAGTCTGCCCCAGCACACGGGCCGCGAGGTCTCGGGCGCCAACCCTCGGCGCAGAGCTCCGCGTCAGACAACATGGCGAGAGGCTCTCAGCCCGAGGCGACCAAAACCAGGCAGCCAGCAAACGAGTTCGATCGGATGAACCTGACCAAGCCGGTGTTTGTCGTCTCGGAGGCCAGTGAGGATCGGCAGCCCCTGGTACAAGCTCTCCATCCCACCGGCCTGAGTGGTGACCTTGGCCACTTTGAGGAAATAAGGCTCGACAAAGGCAACGGAGCTCTGGGTGCACAGGAACCACAGCATCCAGTCACCGGGTCACCTTAAATCAAGTCCAACCTCTGATTTGATCCTGTGGATGGCGTCCGGTCTCGTGTATCGCTACAGAGACCCAACCGATGCTTCAAGAAGGCAAAGCTGTATCTCATCGACAGACAAGTGGGCTGAACCAGCCACCTCTGTCCAATGCACCAGCTCCAAACCCCCTTACACCACAACACAAGCAGCAGGGCTGGTGGACGTGTAGAAAGAGTTCAAGGCTTCAGTGGCAAAGTCATATATTTTTTGGGGAGAATGGTGCTGTTGGAAGAGAGTCTTCGTCCTTTCATTGTCAACGACTTGGTTGTCCCTCGAGACAATTTACCATCGATTCCTTTAAACTGGTCAGGACTGAAGCACGATACATGCTGGGGGTGAAGTGTCTCTTGGCCAAAGAGAAACTTCACTGCTCCAGCTTCCCATTAAAAAGGTCAGGGCAACGGCTCTGTGTTTTGGCTCGAACTAAAGATGTGAATTTGTACGCCTTGATGACTTCAGCTCCTCCGGGCATTTCTCAGACAAGTGAAGACTTACTTCGATTCGACACATTGTCAGCGAATAGTAACTTGGACATGGTGCCTGTGGCAAATGTTGACTTGTAAAACTCAAAGTGCTGCTCGGTCAGTGTTCGGAGTTGCAGTATCGCTTGGGAGAAAGGCTACAATTTTCAGCATTTTAAAAAGAAAAATTGAAAACAAAACACTCCAAATCGGTTTAGACTCTGGAAACGGGTGAAGACCAATCTGAAAAGGCACGGGGCAGTGGGTGGGAAGAGGAAGCCTGGGTCATGCTCCTGGGCCCAGTCAGGCTGGAGAAATGTCTGGCACCTGCACATGGACCCACTTTTTCCCAGTGCCGACGGGCCCTGCTTTGTATTGCAGCGTTTGCAGGTCTCGGGAGCAAGCTGTGTTGTAATAAAGCAACAGGACACGTGGTGTGGGAGAAATTCTAATTATCTTCAACGATCCAAGATCCTCTGCAATTTATATTTGAAATTAGCTATTTTAATACTTGCTTTTTTTCTCTGCATCGTTGTAAACTAAGGATGTATGTAAGCTGTGTCAAAAACCTCTTGGCAAAAATGTGAAATGAATAGATGGGAAACAAGATTTTTATAGCATGTACGCTGAACACATTATAGGGGCCTTCAGTGTCTCCACACTTTGCTCTGATGTTGGTTGAAACGGTTCAGTCTCACACACATGGCCTTGCGAGAGCCCCATGGACACGTCTGCTTGGTCATCCCATGAAAAGCAGAGCTCTAAACTGAAGGGACCTCTCAAGTCACAGGGCAAAACCATCGTGTTAACTGTCCAACTCGACTGCTCTTTTTGTTGTTGCATAAACTGCAAACTTTTTTTTTTAATTAAAAGAAAACAGGAATTAAAATATCATTGGCCTGCAGGCAGCTCATGGTGTCCCTTATTTCTATAAGGTTTTCAGGGTGATGGGTGTGTGGTGAGTGAGGTAGTCATGTCGAGCCGGGCCCTGAACATCGTGGGCCGCCCCGACCTGTGTGTGAACACCACCGCAGGTCGGGGCTATAAACAGAGCTGGAGCGCCAGGCCTTGGAACATCGTGGCGAAGGTACGGCGAATGAGGGCACAGGGCCCAGACCAGGCGAGGGCCCGGGGCAGCACTGGCCAGCCCACACTGCGCGACATGTGCACAGCAGGTCTCCAGTCCTGGTTCAACCCTTGCCACTGGATCAAGGCCGAGCTCTGTCAAGCCCGTGTGGTGGCAGATGTGCAATGGTCACCACACATTAAAAAAATCCACGGCATCTTCCACCCCCTCAATTGGAGTTCAGGACTGGAACATGTGAACTCTCGTAGAAGCAAGTCATCCTCGTTCGAGGGACCGCCTATGAATATAAGTCGTTTATAGCCTAGTTTATTTGCTCGCGACCTTGCTCTCATACACAGTCACACACGTGTGCATACTCTGAATATTTCTTGTTCACTTTAGTCTCTCTTAATTCTGGTTGAAGACAAACTAGTTCATAGCACAATGACTCATAGAAATTTACAGCACGGAAGGAGGTCATTCGGCTCATTGTGTCCGCGCCGGCCGACCAAGAGCTACCCAGCCTATTCCCACTTTCCAGCTCTCGGTCCGTAGCCCTGTAAGTTACAGCACTTCAGGTGCACATTCAAGTATTTGTGAAATGTGGTGAGGGTTTCTGCCTCTACCACCCTTTCAGGCCGTGAGTCCCAGATTCTCACCACCCTCTGGAAGAAATTTCCCCTCATCTCTCCTCGATACCTTCCCCGAATTACTTTAAATCTATGCCATCTGGTTGTTGACCCTTCCGTCAAGGGAAACGGGTCCTTTCTATCCAGGCTCCTCATAATTTTATACACCTCAAAAAGGTCTCCCCTCAGGGTCCTCCAATCTTTCCTCTTGGCCATCATTCTCGAGTCCAGGCAACATTCTTATAAGTGAAGTTGCTTTCACTGAATGAAGTCCATGCCTGATTTCTCCAAATGCCCTTCCAGCTGGACCAGCCGTCTCACCGTCCCATCTTTCCAACTCATCGGAAATGCTGCTGTGCATAGTCCTGTACACCCAGCACCCGGGTCCCACACTCTCACTAACCCTAACCCCACCCCACTCAGTCCCACACTCTCACTAATCCTAACCCCACCCCGTCCCACACTCTCACTAACCCTAACCCCACCCCACCCAGTCCCACACTCTAACCCTAACCCCACCCAGTCCCACACTCTCACTAACCCTAACCCCACCTCACCCAGTCCCACACTCTCACTAACCCTAACCCCACCCCACCCAGTCCCACACTCTCACTAACCCTAACCCCACCCTGTCCCACACTCTCACTAACCCTAACCCGAACCCCACCCTGTCCCACACTCTCACTAACCCTAACCCCACCCAGTCCCACACTCACTAACCCTAACCCCACCCTGTCCCACACTCTCACTAACCCTAACCCCACCCAGTCCCACACTCACTAACCCCACCCAGTCCCACACTTTCACTAACCTCACCCCATCCGGTCCCACACTTTCACTAACCTCACCCCATCCGGTCCCACACTTTCACTAACCTCACTCCACCCTCAAGCTCTGAGCCCCAAGGTGTCCATTTTCAAAATTCTCACTCGTTTACAAATTTATCCCCCGTTCTGCCCAGCATGCCTCTGAGCTCCTGCATGGACCTTTCAACTCCTCGTAACATTATACATCATCTTCCTTCACCACACCATCGCCAGCAGTTCCGTTCCTGCCCCCTCGAATTCTCTACATTGTTCCCTCCATCTTTCTACCTTCTTTTGACTGTTACACAAGAACATAAGAATTAAGAGCAGGAGTAGGCAATTTGACCCCTCGAGCCTGCTCCACCAGTCAATAAGATCATGGCTGATCTTCTACCTCAACTCCACTTTCCTGCACTATCCCCATATCCAATTGTTCATCCGATCCCCATTGTAGCCTCCTTTTCCCCTTAATCCTGTCCTTTTTACTCATTAGGCTAGGGATATGGTTATTGGGAAATGGGAGAGGTGGATAGAAATTCGCGGAGATGATTACCTGCTCGCTCATTGACAATTGTAGCTTTGCAGTGCTGATGTCCTCTCCTGTTTCGTCTCGCCATTCTTTCACCCCATTGCTCTGCTCATGGGGAAATGTGATCATTGGTCAACACGTGCATTCATCCCTTGTCTGTACCTGACTTGTTTATGGGAAGGGGAGAATCTACAGGTGTGGCGGGGACTGGGGAAGAGGAGGTGGCAACTAGAGGGATGAATCAGAAAAATTGACAGACATTCGGCCCATCATATCTGCGCCATACATCGACCGTTCCTGGCAGAATGTGACTCGTGGAGTCCACCTGGGATCTGTACTGGGGCCACAACTGTTCATTATTTATTAATGACTTTATCAAGCATTTATCTAATTCACTTTAGAAAGTTACTATTGAATTTGCTTCCACCACCCTTTCAGGCAGCGCGTTCCAGGTCGTAACTCAGTGTAAAAAAAAAAGATTCTCATTTCACCTCTTTTGCCAATTAACTTAAATCATCATAGACAGTCCCCAGTATCGAGGATGACTTGCTTCCACGCCAAAAAGGGATGAATTTACAGGTGTTTCAATGAAGGACCTAATATTCTGATCCCAAACTACATCCTGAAGGGTGGGAGATGCCTGTGGGTGGATTTTTTCAATGTGGGGTGACCGTTGCACACCAGCCACCACACGGGCTTGACAGAGCTCGGTCTGGGTCCAGTGGCAAGGGTTGACCAAGACGACTGGAGACCTGCCCTTCTCTGGTTACCGATCCTCCTGCCAGCGGAAACGGTCTCTCCTTATTTATCCTATCAAAATCCTTCATGATTTTGAACACCTCGATCAAATCTCCCCTCAACCTTCTCTAATCCGAGGAGAACAATCCCAGCTTCCCCAGTCTCTCCACGTAACTGAACTGAGAACATTGAAGCAGATGAAAGGCTGCACCAGCCCCAGCAGAGGTGGCTGTTTTGCAGAGGCAGAAAGAGAGAGAATCACATTTATATAGCACCTTCCACAACCATTGGACGTCTCAAAGCGCTTTACAGCAAATGAAGTACTTTTCAAAGTGCAGTCACTATTGTAATGTAGGAAACGCAGCAGCCAATTTGCGCACAGCAAACTCCCACACTGTGATAATGACAGATAATCTGAGTTTTTTTGTTATGTTGATCGAGGTATAAATATTGGCCAAGACACCAGGGATAACTCAGCTGCTCTTCTTCTAAATAGTGCCATGGGATCTTTTACATCCACCTGAGAGAGCAGGCAGGACCTCGGTTTAACGTCTCATCCGAAAGGCGGCACCTCCGACAGTGCAGCTCTCCCTCAGCACTGCACTAGGAGTGCCTGCCTGGATTTTTGTGCTCAAGTTCCTGGAGTAGGACTTGAACCCACAACCTTCTGACTCAGATGTGTGTGTGCTACCCACTGAGCCACGGCTGACACTAAAGAGAGGGTGAATGGGCTGGAGACAAGTAGGTTGCATATACAGTGAAGGAGATTGCCTGTCCATGAATTGTGACCTTGGCAGATCAAGTGTCCTCACAGACCCACCACTCATGTAATGCCCGATAGGACAGAAGCATGATCCATAGCTTGTTTTTAAACTTAATCTTCAATTTGTGGTAAAGAAAGATTCTACAATGAGTGAACAAATATCAGACTTCATTGTAATATGCCCTTAAGTTAATAACTATTCCACCCTTGTGAAACTAGTTTTGGGTCACGAATTGCTTATTGAGGTCGTGCGGATAATAGAAGGTCTATTTCTGTCACTACGTGGGGACAAGTACATTACTAGCTATAAACAATCTTTTAGTACTAAATTGTTAAGTCCCAGAGACAGAAAGGCACCTATTATTATGGTCTGGGTATCTATAGAACAGATGCAACAAAACAGATGATTTTTGGAGTTATGGTAAACATACAGAAAGAATTTGCATTAAAATAGCAGCATATCACATCTCTCAAACATCCCACAGCACTGCACATGCATTTATTACTTTGTCACTGACACAGTAAGTCCCCGTGAGTGCAGCCAGTTACGCGGGTGAATGCGGCAGTCACCTTATTCAGCAAGATCCCACAAACAGCGTGAGATGGCCAGTTAATTTACCTTTTTATAAGATGTTCGTTGAGGAAGAAATGCTGGCCAGGACACAGAGAGAACTCTTTGTTATAGTTCTATGGGATCTTCAACATCCACATGAACCACCAGAACAGGCAGTTTAATATCTCAATCAAAGGCTGGCACCTTCTTCACCACTGGAAAGAAAGACAATGAAGTACTTTTTGGAGTGTAGTCACTGTTGTCATCATCATAGGCAGTCCCTCAAAATCGAGGAAGACTTGCTTCCACTCTAAAAGTGAGTTCTCAGGTGACTGTACAGTCCAATACGGGAATTAAAGTCTCTGTCACAGGTGGGACAGACAGTGGTTGAGGGAAGGGGTGGGTGGGACTGGTTTGCCGCACGCTCCTTCCGCTGCCTGCGCTTGGTTTCTGCATGCTCTCGGCGATGAGACTCGAGGAGCTCAGCCCCCTCCTGGATGATTCTTCCTCCACTTAGGGCAGTCTTTGGCCAGGGACTCCCAGATGTCGGTGGGGATGTTGCATTTTATCAAGAAGGCTTTGAGGGTGTCCTTGAAACATTTCCTCTGCCCACCTGGGGCTCGCTTGCCGTATAGGAGTTCAGAGTAGAGTGCTTGCTTTGCGAGTCTTGTGGCGGGCATGCGGACAATGTGGCCCGCCCAACGGAGCTGGTCGAGTGTGGTCAGTGCTTCGATGCTCTGTTGGTGCATCTGTTCTCGCAGGAGATTTGCAGGATCTTGTGAAGACATCGTTGGTGGTATTTCTCCAGCGATTTGAGGTGTCTACTGCATATGGTCCATGTCTCTGAGCCATACAGGAGGGCGGGTATCACTACAGCCTTGTAGACCATAAGCTTGGTGCCAGATTGGAGGGCCTGATCTTCAAACACGCTCTTCCTCAGGAGGCCAAAGGCTGCGCTGGCGCACTGGAGGCAGTGTTGAATCTCGTCGTCGATGTCTGCCCCTGCTGATAATAGGCTCCCGAGGTATGGAAAGTAGTAAACGCGGCAGACAATTTATACACACAAACAGCAACGCGATAATGATCAGATAATCTGCTTTTAGTGATGGTGATTGAGGGTTAAATATTGGACAGGACACTGGGGATAACTTTCCTGCTCTTCTTTGACATAATGCCATGGGAGCTTTTACATCCACCTGAGGGGGCAGATGGGGCCTCAGTTTAACGTCTCATCCGAAAGACGGCACCTCTGACAGTGCAGCACTCCCTCAGTACAACATTGGAGTGACAGCCTAGGTTTTAGTGCTCAAGTCCTTAGAATGGGACTTGAACCTACTCAGAGGAGAGAATGCAACCAACTCTGCCACCGCTGATGGTTATATTTATTGCATTACGTGCCACCCTGGATTATACGCTCAAGTCCTGGAGTTAAGCTTGAATTCACAAACCTCAATCAAAAAACCTCGAGCTCGACAACTAAAACCAACCTGACACTTATTCTCTTAAAGGCTCTCAGATGAACTGACTACCATTGAAATGTTCATTCAGACATGGTGGCTTACAGGGCCTCAGTTTAACATAAGAACATAAGAAATAGGAACAGGAGTAGGCCATACGGCCCCTCGAGCCTGCTCCGCCATTCAATAAGATCGTGGCTTATCTGATCATGGACTCAGCTCCACTTCCCTGTCCACTCCCCATAACCCCATATCGTTTAAGAAACTGTCTATTTCTGTCTTAAACTTATTCAATGACCCAGCTTTCACAGCTCTCTGAGGCAGCGAATTCCACAGATTTACAACCCTCAGAGAAGAAATTTCTCCTCATCTCAGTTTTAAATGGGTAGCCCGTTATTCTAAGATCATGTCCTCTAGTTCTAGTCTCCCCCATCAGTGGAAACATCCTCTCTGCATCCACCTTGTCGAGCCCCCTCATAATCTTATACGTTTCGATAAAATCACCTCTCATTCTTCTGAATTCCAATTAGTAGAGGCCCAACCTACTCAACCTTTTCTCATAAGTCAACCCTCATATCCCCGGAATCAATCTAGTGAACCTTCTCTGAACTGCCTCCAAAGCAAGTATATCCTTTCATAAATATGGAAACCAAAACTGTACTCAATATTCCAGCTGTGGCCTCACCAATATCCTGTATAGCTGTAGCAAGACTTCCCTGCTTTTATACTGCATCCCCTTTGCAATAAAGAACTAAACGATGTTAAGTATTTGAGTACCTTGTTACGGTGGGAATAATAGTAATTCATAACTAAATGATAAGATTTGATGACATCTGTATGTTAATTATTTGTATGTATCATCGATACTATCTGTGCATGCCGATCACCTGGTTTGTGTACAGTAATTCACATCGTTTGCATGTTAATTGTCTAAACGTACTATGAAAATAAATAAGAGTTCAAAGGCTTTTTCAGTATAAAGATGAGTGTTTGACATTAGACACCACACGCTGGAATCTCGGAAAGTGTGTCACATGCAGCCACGGGTATCGAAGCAAGCTGCCTTTGTGAAGTATCTCAGTAACTTTCATACTTAGTTTGCTTAGTATGAATGTTTAAATAAAAGACCCAATCCTGCCTTTACTTGTGTATGCAGTAACTCAAAACTCCGAACAGGTACAAACCTGGCTCTACTTTATTAGGGCCTGAAGTGCTCACATTACAAGATGGCTGGTCTTTTATAGCTGGGCCGCACACACGTGCGCACAGCCCAATGACCTCCGACAGTGGCGCCACCTGGTGGCTAGTAATCCCAAGCATAGAAATCGAAGCAAGCTGTCTGTGTGTGAAGTATCTCAGTAACTTTCATACTTGGTTTGTTTAGTAGTAATGTTTAAATAAAAGACCCAATCTGGCCTTTGCTACAACTGAGTGTGTGTGTAATTCGACGTTTAAAAGCAACAAAGCAAAAAGAGTAAGACAGCCGTTTATAACACTGCGTACTATCCTTTTGTGTTTCATGCACAAGTACCTCCAGGTCCCGCTGTACTGCAGCACTTTGCAATCTTTCTCCATTTAAATAATAACCTGCTCTTTAATTTTTTCCTGTCAAAGTGCATGACCTCACACTTTCCAACATTATACTCCATCTGCCAATTTTTGCCCACTCACTTAGCCTGTCTATGTCCTTTTGCAGATTTTTTGTGTCCTACTCACACATTGCTTTTCTTCCCATCTTGTCAGCAAACTTGGCTACGTTACACTCAGTCCCTTCCTCCAAGTCGTTAATATAGATTGTAAATAATTGGGGTCCCAGCACTGATCCCTGCGGCATCTCACTAGTTACTGGTTGCCAACCAGAGAATGAACCATTTATCCCTACTCTCTGTTTTCTGTTAGTTAGCCAATCCTCTATCCACGCTAATATATTACCCCCAACCCCGTGAACTTTTATCTTGCTCAGTAACCTTCCGAAAGACGGCACCTCCAACACCGCAGCACTCCCTCAGTACTGCACTGGGGTGTCAGCTTAGAATTTATGCTCAGGTCTCGGGAGTGGGACTTGAACCCATGACCGTCTAACCAAGAGACGAGAGGGGTACTCAGTGAGCCACTATCCCAGACACCTGCAGCAGGCAGTCCGCATCGACGAGGAGCTCAACAAGCTGCTGGGAGGGATCAGGGCGGGGTGCTGCCTAATATCCAGAAAACCACCACTGCGTCCAAGAGCAAGTAAAGCGTGGCGACCCCAACCTGCGAGGAAACCCCAGCGGCAGGTCGGGGCCGTAATAGGCGAGCGGCCTCTGGACAGCGTGGCGGTGTACCACTCCAGGGAGCAACGCGAGCTGGTGCAGGAGGGAGACTGGATTGGACATCACCATAACCCAGGTCGGTGATTGTAGCATGGGCAGGTACAACAGGAATGGTAAGGTCAGGGCAAAGGAGCAGCGAGAGATTGCAGAGCGATGTGACCGGGGCCCAGGGGCAGCCTGGGCCAGCCGACACTGTGCTGTGTGTCACTAGGCCCGTGCAGCAGAGCTGGTCTCCAGACTTCTTGGTTAACCCTTGCCACTGGACCAAGACCTAGCTCTGTCAAGCCCCGTGTGGTGGCTGGTGTACAACGTCAGCACAGGCATCTTCCATCCTTCAGGATGTAGTTCGGGATCTGGAATATTGGGTCCTTCATTGAAACACCTGTGAACTCATCCCTTTTTGGCGTGGAAGCAAGTCATCCTCGATACGGGGGACTGTCTAAGAAGAAGAGTCCAGTTCCGCACTTCTAAATTGTTGATGTAAATTGAACTGTGCCAGCAATCTTGTTGATTCACACAATCTGGTTTTGGTAAACAGATTTGCCATTTTATACGTAATACAGGTTGAATCTCCCTTATCAGGCACACTCGGGACCTGCCCTGTGCCAAATAAGGGATTTAGCCGGACAAGGGGAGGTCACGTGTTATAGGGGGGGGGGGCAACGCTATACAAACTGTTTTTACAACTTCATTGGTGTCAATCATTGGTCAAAAACAGTCCGTGTCTTCATGTCTGTGACATAGTGACCAAATGCACACATTATTGTGTCCATTAAGCGTAATTTTTACAACTTTTAATGAACTCCGATTGCTGGCCTGACCCTGCGATCCACCATCACGTTCCTCCCCCCCTCCCCCACCGATCCTGCTGCTGCACTCCCAGCTCGGGGCCGCAGTGGGTCGAGGTGGGGGGGG
This sequence comes from Pristiophorus japonicus, assembly GCF_044704955.1. Lineage (NCBI taxonomy): Eukaryota > Metazoa > Chordata > Chondrichthyes > Pristiophoridae > Pristiophorus > Pristiophorus japonicus. The sequence goes on from NC_091984.1 coordinate 233,956,636, forward strand.
GGGGGTGGAACAGTCAGCGGTGGAAGAGATCGCCAACGCCAGTCGTATTTTCTCATTGCTCATCCGTTTCTCAGTAAGTAAAAAAAAAAATAATTGGTGGAGTTGGACTGCCGGACCAGCGGAGATTGCAGTGGAGCGGTCGGGGATATCGGGGCTGGGAGTGTGGCAGAGAGATCGTGGGGGAGGGGGTGGACCGCGGGGTCAGGCCAGCGATTGCGGGAGTCGGCAGCGAGGAAGTACTTCAATTTGCTCGTGTCGGAGTTCTGCGCATACGCCACCTGGCGACGAGGAATCATGCCGGACGAGGGGTGGTGCCGGATAAGGGAGTCCCGGTTAAGGGAGGTCCAACCTGTACATCAACTGGTACATCGAGCTTCAAAATAAAACTGGCCACCGGCTTTCTTCCGAGGTGGGTGGTGAGGTCCCACAGGAAGGATTCGGCAGGTACAGACAGCTGAAAAGACCACCCGTGGCTCCAAAATACACACACTTGCCTGGTTTAATTAGCACGACTGCAGGAGACAATTTACTAAGTAAAAGATGTGGTTGAAAAGGGCAGTAAAACAGTGTGTACAACTTTGCAACCTAATTTGAATGCTAATGAAGTAAACAAACCTAAACCATGCCCCTCACAACAAGCGATCGCTCTGTGGTAACCGCCGAATGGAAATAGCCATTTGTTCATGCTGTAGACCCAGTTATAATTCTATTATCTCGGTGACCTCATTAAGTAATTCATGACCTACAACTAACAAGGGCGATTTGTTATTAAATTGAGGCCACATTAGAACCGATTTGTTCATTAGTCCTTAAATGAATCATGACTTACAATCCAAACAAAAGGGTTCTCAACAATAAAAGAACACCCATTAGCCTGCAACTAATTATCAGTCTTAAATAAATGCAATTAAATAACTTAATTTACACGGCTATAAATGCATTTTAAATTGCTTTCCAAAGTGCTCGGAAGGAATTTCATAATGGAACTTCAAATTAGATTAGCGCTTCTCAAGGGGGGGTCCTTCTCATCCCTCATTTCATGTTACTTTGTGCATTTCCAAAAAAAAATTGCTTCTACTTGTTCCCCCAAACCTGCATTCAGCACTGTGGCACCAAACAACATTTTCATTGTTGAAAAATCACCAAGGTAGTATTTGAGGAAGTTTAGGATTGCATTTGGATGGTGTTACCTGTGGTCCAGCTGAGTCAGAGATCCACGCCCTCGGTACTGCACTGGAGTGTTAGCCGAGATTTTGTGCTCAGAGCCAACCTGCGAGTAGAGAAAACAATTGGGCAACATTCTCTGTACCCACCATCCTGACGTGTCTGGAAAGTTGAAGACGATGATTACTACTCGGGACCTTTTGCTGTTTTGTATGAAAGAGGTAATCCGCGAATCTCTGTGAAAGTGGAGGTGAAACAGGTTAAATAAACATTCCCCTGTAGAGATACGAAGGTTGCAATGTGTGATCCAGGTTGACGTCCCTCAGTGTATATAGTGATGCACTGTGCACATTTCTTCCACTTACTGTTTTGGTCGTCATGATCTCGACTATCAGCAGTATTGATTTTTACCAACAGCTTTTTCCTATGAATAGCTGGGCCAGTAAATGGAGGTTGATTTGCATGTAGTTCTGGTCACCACATTACAGGAACGATGTGATTGCACTGGAAAGGGTGCAGAGGAGATTTACAAGAATGTTGCCTGGACTGGAGAATTTTGGCTATGAGGAAAGATTGGAGATGCTGGGTCTGTTTTCTTTGGAGCAGAGGAGGCTGAGGGGAGACCTAATTGAGGTGTATAAAATTACGAGGGGCCTGGAGAGAGTGGATAGGAAGGACCTGTTCCCTTGGCAGAGGGGTCAACAACCAGGGAGCATAGATTTAAAGTAATTGGGGGGAGGTTTAGAGGGGATTTTAGAGGAAATTTCTTCACCCAGAGGGTGGTGGGGGTCTGGAACTCACTGCCTGAAAGGGTGGTAGAGGCAGAAACCCTCACCACATTTAAAAAATACTTGGAAGGGCACTTAAAGTGCCATAACCTACAGGGCTACGGACCGAGAGCTGGAAAGTGGGATTAGGCTGGGTAGCTCTTGGTCGGCCGGCGCAGACACGATGGGCCGAAATGGCTGTAAATTGCAATGATTCTATGAAAATCTAGTAATCTGGGAGGGGAAGAATATCTGTTTTGAAGTATGCTCCAAGAACCAAGAAGGATTCACGATTAGTTCCCTCTGTCCACATCCTCCAAAAGAACCACAAGATGGAACAGTACAAGAAAGGCGCTTAGAAAGCTATCTCTGCACCTCGGTGAGGGATCTTCTATTCTCACTATTGTGTGCAGCCTCAACTCCTCAACCAGTAGTGTTACATGTTGCCCGCAGGACTGGCATGTCTTTAAACAGGATCACTGAGAGACGAGACACCACTCGAGGGAGGGGGTGGGTCGATTCTGCCTTGCCTCACTGAATTCACAACTGAGTGATCCACTACCAATAAACCTTGAACGTGGAACTGAAGGGCATTCAGACAAAAACGAATTGAAGCCAGGTTATTTGCTAGTTTCATTACATACAATATACAACACTCCACATTCTAACCACTCTCCGGGGGAAAGAAGTCGCTCCTGAAGTCCCTGTTGGATTTATTAGTGACTATTTTATATTTATGGCCCCTAATTTTGGTCTCCACAAGTGGAAACATCTTCTCTGCGTCTACCCTATCAAACTCTTTCATAATCTTAAAGACCTGTATCAGTTCACCCCTCAGCCCTCTCCTTTCACAAGTGTAAAGTGATGATCCCTTTTGCCTCTGAAATCACTCCTGCCATCCACCCTATCACAGACCTTCCCTTTTGTTCTTTGCTCCCCATTCACTGCCCCTGCACTTCCTTAAGGGTCACAGACCCGAAAAGTTAACTCGATTTCTCTCTCCACAGATGCTGCCCGACCTGCTGAGATTTCCAGCATTTTCTGTTTTTATTTAAAGTGGTGTTATCTGCTCATCATGAACTTGGTTACAGTCTGGAACACCTGTGATGGTATCTATACAGTTTGACGTTCCAGCTAGTCTACATCCTATTTGAAATCAAAATCCATTGTCCTGGTTTCCATTTATGCAGGAACTGCGCCCCCCCCAAACAGCCCATAATCATCATCATAGGTAGTCCTTCGGAGTCGAGGAAGACTTGCTTCCACTCTAAAAATGAGTGGTTGTACAGTCCAATACGAGAACCACAGTCCCCGTCACAGGTGGGACAGATAGTCGTTGAGGTAAAGGGTGGGTGGGACTGGTTTGCCGCACGCTCTTTCCGCTGCCTGCGCTTGTTTTCTGCATGCTCTCGGTGACGAGACTCGAGGTGCTCAGCGCCCTCCCGGATGCACTTCCTCCACTTAGGGCAGTCTTTGGCCAGGGACTCCCAGGTGTCGGTGGGGCTGTTGCACTTTATCAGGGAGGCTTTGAGGGTGTCCTTGTAACGTTTCCTTGTCGTGGAGTTCCGAGTAGAGTGCTTGCTTTGGTAGCCTCGTGCCTGGCATTCTAACAATGTGGCCTGCCCAGCGGAGCTGATCAAGTGTGGTCAGTGCTTCGGGGATGTTAGCCTGGTCGAGGATGCCAACGTTGGTGCGTCTATCCTCCCAGGGGATTTGTAGGATGTTGCAGAGACATTGTTGGTGGTATTGACTTGAGGTGTCTACTGTACATGGTCCATGTCTCTGAGCCCTCCGAGGAGGGCAGGTATTACTACAACCCTGTAAGCCAGCAGCCCATAAAGGAGGCATTACTCAACCGAGTCAAAGAGAGACAAACGTTTCATATGAACTTGCACAAGATCCGAGGCTCTAAGGATCACCACCTAAATGCTGTGACGGTGCCAAGATAGTGCGAGAAGCAGTTGCAGCAATCCTGAGCCACCCCATCCCATGAGCTGTGAACCACAGTGGACATTGTTGCAGAACAGCCCACAGAATAGACCGTGCACTGTCGGAAAGGGCGGTAGAAGCAGACTCAATAACTTTCAAAAGAGAATTGGATGTATAATTGAGGGGGAGAAAATTGTCAGCCTATGGGGAAAGAGCAGGGGAGTGGGACTAATTGGATAGCTCTGTCAAAGAGCTGGCACAGGCACGATGAGCTGAATGGCCTCTGTCTGTGCTGTAAGATTCTATGATAATGCCAACTCCGTAATGCGGTCAATGGCAGAAGTCACAAATCAGGTCCTACTTTTTGGTAATTCTACAGAGTCAAAGCGAGCAGATGAATTTTCTGCTTAATATTGAGGCTAATTATTCCTTCCATAGACGGAGCAGCAACTTTGGGTGCCCTAGTACAGTGGTTCTCAAACTGGGGTCCATGGAGACTTCCCAGGGGGTCCACGACTGGAGGTAATTTCAATCCTGCTCCTTTTTATAAAATGGACACTGCTTCAGTTCTTGCGAATTATTCTCAATGGCTGGGCCGCCTCGGTAGAGGCCCACAGCTCTCTCTCACTGTGCAATGTGCGCTCCCTGCCAGTCGAGCCGATTCCTCTCCCAGGTGCCGCGACCCTGCTCCGTCATCCCGACACGTGATCAGAGTGCCTGCAGGACCCTTCATACACGCGCCTGAACTTGTTCACACAAACACGTACAATCCCACAGTGCAGCTGTTACAGAATGTGGGGGGGGGGGGGGGGGGGGGGGGAGAGTGGAGCAAGTCCTGCTACCAGCAACATCCCAGCGTGTGCAGGGGGGGGGGGGGCTCGTGTCCTCATTCATCTTGGCCAACCCGCTGACTGCTTCAAAAATTGTGGAGCACTAAGTGGTTAATAGTGGCCACCAGTATTGGTGTGAGAAGCAGGCCTCAATATTAAGCAGGTGCTTCCATTGAAACACCTGTGAACTCAGCCCTTTTGCAGTCGATACGAGGGACCGTCTGAGAGAAGCAGGCACACTCACCTCACTCATATCTGTAAGTAAAAGCTGCTTTCTTAAAAGCATTATTAAAACACTCTTTACATGCAGCACTTTCATATTAGGAGTATTATATAGTATAATTTATGGGGGTGGGGGGGGGGGGGAGATCCGTGACACTAAGCTGGGTGGCAGCGTGAGCTGTGAGGAGGACGCTAAGAGGCTGCAGGGTGACTTGGACAGGTTAGGTGAGTGGGCAAATGCATGGCAGATGCAGTATTATGTGGATAAATGTGAGGTTATCCACTTTGGGGGTAAAAACACGAAGGCAGAATATTATCTGAATGGTGACAGATTCGGAAAAGGGGAGGTGCAATGAGACCTGGGTGTCATGGTTCATCAGTCATTGAAAGTCGGCATGCAGGTACAGCAGGCGGTGAAGAAGGCAAATGGTATGTTGGCCTTCATAGCTAGGGGATTTGAGTATAGGAGCAGGGAGGTCTTACTGTAGTTATACAGGGCCTTGGTGAGGCCTCACCTGGAATATTGTGTTCAGTTTTGGTCTCCTAATCTGAGGAAGGACGTTCTTGCTATTGAGGGAGTGCAGCGAAGGTTCACCAGACTGATTCCAGGGATGGCAGGACTGACATATGAGGAGTTCAGAAGAATGAGAGTGAATCTCATAGAAACATAAAATTCTGATGGGATTGGAAAGGTTAGAGGCAGGAAGAATGTTCCCGATGTTGGGGAAGTCCAGAACCAGGGGACACAGTCTAAGGATAAGGGGTAAGCCATTTAGGACCGAGATGAGGAGAAACTTCTTCACTCAGAGTTGTTAACCTGTGGATTTCTCTACCGCAGAAAGTTGTTGAGGCCAGTTCGTTGGATATATTCAAGAGGGAGTTAGATATTGTCCTTATGGCTAAAGGGATCACGGGGTATGGAGAGAAAGCAGGAAAGGGGTACTGAGGTGAATGATCATATTGAATGGTGGTGCAGGCTCAAAGGACCGAATGGCCTACTCCTGCACCTATTTTCTATTACTAATCCTTTTGAAAAGGGGTTCCTCAACCAAAAAGGTTTGTGAACCACTGTTTTCGTACTTTGTCAATGGGCCATTGTTCTCGTTAATGGCCATTGAAACTATTAACTTCTCTTTTTAAAAAAAAAAGTCAAATGCAGAATCTAATGATGTATAATTTATCCTGCAGCAAATGAGTGTTTGGGATACATTACCGACCCCCACACACAAGCGGAAGTAAAGATGTGTCCAATATCAGTCATATGAAGCTTGTTGCCTTTATTTTATAAATCATTTCCAGTATTGAGGATTATCCGTTTCATGGGTGCTTACACAAACAGAAGTCAGCGACACTTTTCAGTTGAAATAGTGCAGTAAAAAGAACAATTTTGTCATTAAATATTCACCCATACACCGAACACATTTCACAAATTACAAAAGAGGAAATAATGTAGTAAATTATCACAACGCTAACGTTGAACCAGTTGAGAATAATCTGCGAATTCTGGACCTACATATTTAAAAAGCACGCAGATTAACTTAAAAAAAACGCAAAATAATTCTGTCCGGGATTCATTATTCTGGAATGGTTTAACTTAATTTATCACCAAAAATCAACACCCAACCTATCCCAATCTGAAACCAGTGCTCTTATTCCACGCTGTGCTTTTAACTAAACATATATTGTAATGTACTATTTTTTATTGCAGATTATTAACAGCTACTTTTCTAGCTCAATTCCAGGCCTTAAAATCTTCGAGATCATCATTTCTACACAGCCAAGCGGATCAGTGCATCACTGTATGCCTGAATATGCGACTACTTTGCTTTTGTAAAGAGGAACAAAGCACATGTACAGTTCTTGTTTCCATATGGGGTGCAGCAACATAGCATTTTTTAAATGATCAATAACCTTGCCCATTAATATGCCTTTGAATGTCACTGACTGCACAATTGACAGAAGAGTGTGCCCTGAGATGCTTTCTTGAACCAGTTACAGAACAATCAAAAGTGCTTCCAGAGAGATTCCAGCAGCACAGTCAGAGGCAAAGACCTCCATAAATATCCAGCACTACTTCCTTTGGTCAAAGAGTTAAAATAAAACAGCTGCCGTTGCAAGCAATCAATGCAAACCATCTTGGATCAGATGTTACAAATCTTAACACTACTGTTTGTAGAAATGCTCAACATGATGTATTGCTCCAGTTTCCTCAGTCTGAGTCAGCCGATTTGTGAGAAATCGGCATGTCAAGGGGAAGCGACAAGGCAGGATTTTAAGGAGGAACAACACTGACGCAGCAATTCATTGACGTGTAAAGTTAGAAAACCTACAGACAGAAGCTTAAATTCATCTATACGTTCACAATTCTGAGACTGTCAGAAATATAACCGAGTTTAATTTGGGCTCAGAAGGCAATAAAAATTAAAAAGCGACATAGTGCAGATTTATAGAATGTGTCTAGATCTTAAATCAGGTTGGAATACTCAGATGCGAGTCCCTGTTGAACTCTTGCCCCACAGCACTAACCAGTGCCTGTTATTGGTACAATGGATACAGTGTAAATGCACAACTTGGCTCACTTAACCGATTGATTTGATTCCCAGTTCAAAGAGGGACTTGACAATTGCAATCTTAAGTGCCCGCACACACATGCAATAGGTTTAATTACAAACCGTTATATACCAGTAAAAGATAGTATCCTCGGCCAAACACGCACTCTACCAGGTAAAGTGTGCAAATTAAACAAAAAATTGGCCAGCTTTGCCCAAGAGTTTAAATTTTTTAAACTGGGAAGCGGGGCTTGAAAGGATCAGAAAAATCGATGGAAAAATATTCAGTTCATACCTTCTCTATTTCAGATTTTCCTTTGAAATGTTATTCCCAGAGGTTAATTGTTCAGACGATTGTTGTGCTTTACCAATCTCCCTCAAAATGGAAATTTCTTCCAGAAAATCACCCACCAGTTCTCAATTTGCATCGCATGGCAATTTTAGCAAACAGATCAACTTCAAAATTTGAAGACGACACCATATTGGGGGTGGTGGGGTGCAGTTAATATAGAGGAGGATTGAGACAAAATACAGGAAGACATTAATAAACTTGCAGAATGGGTGTGTAATTGGGAAATTAACTTCAATATAGGTAAGCGTGCAGTAGTACATTTTGAATAATAAGGAGGCCAGGTAATGCATTTGGGGAGGTCTGACAAGGCAAGGGAACACACATTAACTGGTACAACATTGAAAAGTGTAGAGGAACAAAGGGACCTTGGAGTGCAGGTCCACATATCCCCGAAGGTAGCAGACCAGATAGATAAGGTGGTTAAGAAGGCATACGGAATACTTGCCTTTATTTGTTGAGGCATGGAATACAAGTGCAAGGAGGTTATGCTTGAAATGTATGAAACACTGGTTGGGCCGCAGCTGGAGTACTGTGTGTTGTTCTGGTCACCACATTATAGGAACGATGTGACTGCACTGGAAAGGGTGCTGAGGAGATTTACAAGAATGTTGCCTGGACTGGAAATTTTTGGTTACGAGGAAAGATTGGAGATGCTAGGTCTGTTTTCTTTGGAACAGAGGAGGCCAAGGAGAGACCTGATTGAGGTGTGTAAAATTATAATGGGGCCTGGCGAAGAGGTCAACAACCAGGGGGCATTAAAGTAAATGGGGGAAGGTTTAGAGGAGATATGAGGGAAATTTCTTCACCCAGAGGGTGGTGGGGGTCTGGAACTCGCTGCCTGAAAGGGTGGTAGAGGCAGAAAGCCTCACCATATTTTTAAAATACTTGGATGTGCACTTAAAGTGCCATAACCTACAGGGCTACGGACCAAGAGCTGGAAAGTAGGATTAGGCGGGATAGCTCTTGGCCGGCCGGCGCAGACACGATGGGCCAAAATGGCCTCCTTCCGTGCTGTAAATTTCTATAATTCTATGTATTCCTTGAAAAATAAGTGTGTAAATGGGGTGGAGGAGCAGAGGGATCTGGAGTACAGATTCACAAATCACTAAAGTAGCAACACAGGTTAATCAGGCCATAAAAAAGCAAACCAAGCACTGGGGTTCATTTCTGGAGGGATAGAATTTAAAAGCAAAATAGTTATATTAAACTTGCATAGAACCTTGGTTGGACCACTCGGAGTACCGTGAACAGCTCTGGTCTCCATGTTATAAAAAGGAAATAGAGGCACTGGAGCAGGTACAAAAAAGATTTAATAGAACGACACTAGAACGTAGAGGTTATACCTGTCAGGAAAGATTGAACTGCTGGAAAGAGAAGGCTGAGGGGTGACCTTAAAGAGGTATTTATTATATAAAGGGGTCGATAGGGTAGACACAGATGTTGGACTAGCAAAACTAGAGGCCATCAATATAAAATAGTCACAAATAAATTCAATGGGGAATTCAGGAGAAACTTCTTTACCCAGAGAGTGGTGAGAATGTGGAACTCGCTGCCACAGGGAGTGGTTGAGGCGAATAGCAGAGATACATTTAAGGGGAAGCTGGATAAACACACGAAGGAGAGAAGAATAGAAGGATATGTTGATGAGATTAGATGAAGAGGGGTGGGAGGTTTGTGTGGAGCATAAACACCGGCATGCACCTGTTGGGCCGAATGGCCTGTTTCTGTGCTGTAAATACTTTGTAACTTGTCTTCCAACTAAATACGTTCATGGAATGGAAGCCCCGTCAGGAAGATGAAGGCGCAGGCTCCTCCGAAATGGTAGCGCGAGAACATGTCATTTAATAGGATTAAAATATCAGCAATTCTACCACAAATAATACCAAACACTAAAGCTCCTCTAAACTGAATAAAAAGCAGTGAGTGAGTCCACAGAAGCCACAATACAGAGTAGAGTAAAACTCCTTATAAATCTCCAGCTAAATTTGAACCAACACTGTCGCAGCATCATTGGTGGAAGCAGCTCACTGGCCAAGGATTCTCTGTTCGATGCAGTCACATAGTCAACATCACCATCAAACGGCAAGTAAATGTGATAGCGGGGAGCAACTCACACCTCGCGTGGGTCGTGGCAGGCGTGTCCAAAACCCAGTACAGTCAGATCAAAGGGAGTGAAGGGTTATGGGGGGCGGGCGGGGAAGTGGAGCTGAGCCCAAGATCAGATCAGCCAGCTCGAGGGGCCAAATGGTCTACTCCTATTTCTTGCGTTCTTAAAGTAAGTCACACCACAGGGTCTACACTTGAAGCAGTACCAAATGTCGGCATAACCCGACAGCCAGCTCCAGGCCAAGTCACATAGGAGCATTCACTCCCAATAAAAAACCTTTTAAAAAAAGTCAGGAATATATATATTTATATATATATATATATATTTTTTTTTTTTAAGAACTTTAATTTAAATGAATGTTTTCTTTTTTTTTAAATTGTGTTTTAGGTGTTTGGAGGGGGGGTTCTCATTCATAGTAATGAGAGTTCTGGACTTACGGAACTCCTATTACAATGAATGAGAATCTATACTTCACCTGATTGGCTGCTGTCTCAGCTCCCGGCCTGCGTACGTCCCCACGTGCACGCGCTGCGACGCGCAGTCACGTGAGGCCTCAGGCTCGCAAGTTCCAATGGGTGCAGCAGCAACAGGTAACTGCGCATCTTTTTTCTCTCTTTCTGTCGTTTGCCCGCGGGAAGAGCTCGAACGGAATTTCAGGGCCATTAAATGGAATACGTGCAAAAGACCAATTCTGGTGCAGAAGTCCCACTGAAGGGATAAAGTGTAGCTACATCAGCATTCCCTTCACCTCCAGCTACTGAGCCGAGACCACTTGGTGTCAACAGAACAGCGGCACCTGGTTATTACACTTCTGTTTAAGCCGTGATCGCATCATTAAACTCTAGGCTCCAAGCAACATGTGTTTAATTCAATGAACACTCCAAGCATTTCACGCATTTATTTCGAATCATTTCAATACAGCAACTTAAACATCAATGCTTTCTGCATATTTGGTGGCTGCTGCTGCAGTGATTTTGAACAGATGATCAGATCATTGTCACGCTGTAAGAATATATGGAGGGGGCTGGGCCAACATCTGACTAAATAGAAAACCGAAAGTTCAACACTTCTTCATTTTGAGACTCTCACAGTAGGTTGCAGTTTTCTAGAGGTTAGGGCGGTTAATGGCTTGCATCAATTACTCAAGGCTGGCAGCAGGTATTCACCAATGTGTAGGAAATTATAAGTTCTGTTCTTATCTGCTTTGAACATTTACTTAAAAAAAAACAGTGGAGCAGCAAGTTAATACAGAACTCAATGGCAGTTGTGAGGGGCCAGGTCATTCATTAGAACTTAAGAAATAGGAGCAGGAGTAGGCCATACGGTCCCTCGAGCCTGTTCCGCCATTCAATAAGATCATGGCTGATCTGATCATGGCCTCAATTCCACTTCCCCACCCGCTTCCCATAACCCTCGACTCCCACACATCCTACACAGAGTTCCTGATCTCAACAACTTTCTCAACTTCAGGATGTCCCAAAGTGCATCACAGTCAATGAAGAATGTTTGGAGTGTAGTCACTGTTGTAATGTAGGAAAGGAGAGAGGCTAAGTCCCTAGCCACGTGCCTTTAATCCCTTGGGATGTTTTTCTAAGCTAAAGGCACTCTGTAAATGCAAGCGACTGTTGGTGACTGCTGGTATTGAAGGAGGGTTGGGAGCAGAACTCTCGGGCGTAGCTGGTGCCTGGCACTGAGGCACGAGAGAGAGAGATAATTACCAGAAAGGGAAACTCAGTGGTTGCCAGGAACAAAGTACTGTAGTCTTCTGTGGACAACACAGGGTTTTATTTTCAGCACTATTGTGGGCTCCCATAAATCAGCAGGGAGAATTCATCACATAGAAGTGTTCATTCAGAATTTAAAACAAATATACTGAAAAAGATGAAATGCAGCACTGCGTGACCTGAGCTGTTAGTTATTGTTGTTAGATATAGATGCTTGTAACAACAGGGATATGGCTGTATTCCCACTTGAACTTTAAGATTAATGTTCAACCCCACTCCAGCACTTGAACACGCAGGCTGGGCCCATACTTCAGTGCAGTATTCAGGGGGTGCTGCTTTGCTAGAGATGCCATCTTTCAGTGTCAGGATATCTCCCACTGTCCTGGTTCACCTTCCTTCATCAAACACCACCATCAAAAAGCAGACAGACCGGTCAAGCCCCCACACAGGTGTTTGGGGGGCCTGCTGTCTGCCTACATAACGGTGACGACACTGGGGGACGGACCTCATTGGCGGGAAGCCACTTGGACATTCCGAGAGCATGATGCAAAAAAGGCAAGAGGAAGAAAGTGTGCAGACTGCTCAAGAATGGTCATGTCCAAAAGACATTGCGGCAGATTTCACAAAAATCTAATTTTTCTTCATAATCTGAATGTTTTCAATCTGCCTGGATGTCGTTGGAGAAATATACCCAATTGAAAACAAAATTCTCTCCCGTGCACTGTAGGTCTGATGAAAGGTCATCAATTTTTTTTTAAGTAGACGCTAAGCCAAGGAAGGAGATATTAGGAAGGATGAAAAAAAGCTGGATTGAAAAAGGTGGCATTTATACAGGGTCTTAAAAGGAGAGATGATGGAGGGGGGCGGAGAGGTTTAGGGAGGCCATTCCAGAGCAAGGGGTTTCAGCAGCTGAAGGCACGGCCAATGGTGGGCTGGGGGCGGGGGGGGGAGAGGGGTGTGTTCAGGAGGCCAGAGTCGGAGGAAGAAAGTGTTTAGGGGAGGAAGATGGGGTTTGTCGGGCTGGAGGAGGTTACAGAGATGGGAAGGGGTAAGAATTTTAAATGTGTGGTGTTTGGGGTGGTGGCAGGAGCCAATGTAGATGAAAGGAATCATGGGGTATGGAGAGAAGGCAGGAGTGGGGTACTGAAGTGCATGATCAGCTATGATCATATTGAATGGTGGTGCAGGCTCGAAGGGCCAAATGGCCTACTCCTGCACCTATTTCCTATGTTTCTATGAGGACAGAGGGGATGAGTGAGTGGAATTTGGTATGGGGCACAATGTGGACAATGGTGTTTCGGATGAGTTGAGTTTGGAGGATGGGAGGCTGGCCAGGGAAACACTGGATTAATCTAGTCAACTGCGTTCTGGTTTCCTGGTGTGAGCATCTCTCAAGTCAAAGCACTCATGGTTTCCGATGGAATTGCTCCTCAGGACACTTGCTATCAGCGATGGCACCTCAGTGACCCAGCAGCAAGGGAGCTCCAACTCAAAGTTCCTCATACTGGTTTAAAAAATGATATTTTTAAAATAAAAATGTAATGTTTCTTCTCTATACTGAATGATTAGAACAGAAAGCTCGGACTCCCAGACTTCCCTTCCTCATCAAGCGCAATTTCCTGTGCACCATTCTCAACTGTGGAAATGCTGCTGTGGCAACCGTCTGTCTGCTAAACTAACCACGTGAGCCTTTTATTCCTAATTCTGAGCACTGAAATGATCCTATTGTAAAAAAACAGCGGTTCCCCAATCGAATGTTTACTGTATTCTCTGTATTACTCATCTCAAGTACATGCATCCTCCCAATGAGTGTAAAACCAGTACCAATTTTTCTTGCAAATTTGAGTTAAACAAGAATCCATTTGGTTCTAATTTTCAGGGCATTTGGAAAAATCTGAAAAACCTGGGGCAGAATCGAAGAGATATTCAAAACTGGCTCGTTAAAGTGAACCAAATAAGGACACAATTTGTAACCAACTCCAAAGAGAGGGATTAAAATCAACTTCCAAAATGTATATCCAACTAAATTAAACCCTCAGAAAGACAGAACATTACAAGACATTTTTTGCCAGAGAATCACAGTAGACAGTGTCAATTTAGGGTTAAACAGACAGTTTACAAGTCCCAAAATGCTGAACTGGAATAACCATCAGCCAAATTACACAGGTAATAAGCTGCACTAGCTCAGCTCGCATTCATTCTGAAAAGTACAGCATTTAGGATAACTCCGCTCCCCTGATCAGTATCCGCAAACACACGGGTATTATTTAACCCCGCTGATCGCTAAAAGAAGAAATGGAATGTGGGAAATATGCAGAAGTCAGCAAAATTGAGAAAAGGCAAGGTATTATCAGATAATGCTGGAAACACTCAGCGGGTCAGGCAGCATCGGTGGAGAGAGAAACAGAGTTAACGTTTCAGGTCGATGACCCTTCGGTAGCTTTTGTTGCTGAATGTTGCCAGCATTTTCTCCTTTTATTTCAGATTTCCAGCATCCAAAACAACTTGCATTTATAAAGCGCCTTTAATGGAGCAAAACGTCCCAAGGCACTTCACAGGACTTTTATCAAACAAAATATGATACCGAGTCACATTAGGGCAGATGACCAAAAGCACGGTTAAAGAGGTAGATTTTAAGGAGCATCTTAAAAGGAGGAAAGAAAGGTGGAGAGGTTGAGGGAGGGAGTTCCAGAGCTTCGGGTCTTGGCAGCCTAAGGCACGGCCGCCAATGGTGGGGCGATGAAAATCGGGATGCTCATGAGGCGGGAATTGGAAGAACGCAGAGATCGCTGTATTGTGCTTTTATTGAGGCAAGTTATTATGTTACCGATGTGTCCCCTTCCTCAGAATGCTGTGTACTTTCAGCAGTTCTCGTTGTGTCTCAGATTTCCAGGTTTCCCTTTATTTTACCAGTTAATCCCTAGCTCTTAAAACAGATGGTTTCGCAGAAGCTATTAAATCTGTTTAGTGGGTAAATGTGCAAGGTGTGAAATGCATGAGAATTAACAACCTGCAACTCAATGGGGATTAGAAGATTGATGTAAATTCCGATTCAGAACAACAGATGCAACATTTACTGCCACTTAGCATCTTGTTAAATCAAACGGGACAGCTAGGCTTCTAAATGGCAGATATTACTGGGGACTGAGCTCAGTAAACTGCTTTCAATCGGTATAAGATGTACCATTTTTCAAGCAGGAGCTGCCAGTTTAGCAGTGTTTACACAGCACTGAAAAGATATCGCACAGAGACGGAGATCTCCCCAAACCCTGCAGAGCCCGGACACAGAATCAACAGCCTCGTTATCCAGAATTCAAACCAGGTTCAGAAATTAGAGTGGGTAAATGAATAGGGAATAGGAAGGTACCAGATACAATCCCTGCTGGGTGCGGAGTTAGGTCCGCTAAGGTAGTGATGGCCTCAACGGGAAGACAGGTGAGCTGAGATCCATCACTCGCTATCCACAAACCCTACTGGAAATGCATCAGGTGGGCACCAGCTCAGATTCAGACAGGTGAGATAACAGAGAACTGCCAGTGCCCATGGGATTCCATGAATTGAATTGCAGCTTTCAGGACAGGAAGTGCAAGGTGAGCAAGGTCAATGGGAACAGTGGCAGAGAACATACACAATCGTAAACAGTGAGGAGCAGAGTACAGCAGACTTCAGGAGGACATAGACAGACTGGTGAAATGGGCAGACACATGGCAGATGAAATTTAATGCAAAGAAGTGTGAAATTTTGCATTTTAGAAGGAAGAATGAGGAGAGGCAATATAAACAAAGTAGTACAATTTTAAAGGGGCTGCAGGAACAGAAATCTGGAGTTTCACATACACAGATCTTTGAAGGTGGCAGGACACGTTGAGAAGGCGGTCAAAAAAGCATACGGGATCCTAAACTTTTATAAATAGAGGCAGAGAGTACAAAAAGCACGGAAGCTATGCTAAACTTTTATAAAACAATGGTTAGGCCTCAGTTGCGAGTATTGTGTCCAATTCTGGGCGCCACACTTGCAGAAGGGTGTCGAGGTCTCGAGAGGGTGCGGAGGAGATTTACTAGAATGGTTTCAGGGATGAGGGACCAGTTATATGGAGGGACTGGAGAAGCTGGGGTTGTTCTCCTTAGAGCAGAGAAGGACAAGGAGAGATTTAACAGAGGTGCTCAAAATTATGACGGGTTTTGATAGAGTTGAGAAGGAGAAGCTCTTTCCACTGGGAGGAGGGTCAATAACCAGAACACAGATTTAAGGAAATTGGAAAAAGAATCAGAGGTGAGATGAAATGTGAATTCCAATTTGTTTTTTTCAATTTTGAAATCGAGGTGTTGTTTAATGTAGGTCAGTGAGCACAGAAAAGTTTGATTAAACATCGCAACCACAAACTAGTTCCTTAAATTCTTGCCTAAAATCTCTAGCCTCAGCTCAAGTTATAAAACAGCTACAAATGCTCATGCATAACCGATTGCTCCAGTGTTAAAACACTCGTTCGCCTCTAATGATCTATAAAATATTGAATGGCAATTCCAATTCATCCAAATAAAGTGCTCAAATTACAGGATGCAGATTGTGGAGCAAATTCTTCCAATTCAGCAACACTAGGTGTGAACCCAGTTTATTTTCTGATGTTTTCTCCCTAGTATAAAATTCATTTATCCAAATAGTAATTTACAGCTGGAATCGTATTTTAGATTTTTAAAAAAAAAAAAAGAGCCTTTATTCCCCGATCTATAAACACTGTCCATGGATTTAAGGTATAGGCACTTTAGTGACTTTTTTCTTCTGTTAATTGTGACTGGCACTGCAAGATGAAAAAATTGAATAATTACTAGAATTTACAGCACCGAAACAGGCCATTCAGCCCCACTGGTCGATGCCAGTGTTTATGCTCCACATGAGCCTCCTCCCACCCATCAGCATAACACAGAAACATCGAAAATAGGAGAAGTAATAGGCCATTCAGCTCTTCAAGCCTGCACCACCATTCAAATGTGATCATGGCTGATCCTCTATCTCAACACTATATTCCTGCTTTTTCCCCATACCCCTTGATGCCTTGTGTGTCTGGAACCTTTCCTTTCCTCATGTACTAATCTAGCCTCCCCTTAAATGCATCGATACTATTCGCCTCAACTATTCCATGTGGTAGCAAGTTCCACATTCTCACCACTCTCTGGGTAAAGAAGTTATAAATGCATACCTTGGTTGGTGAAATAAATCAGAAATAGCCTATCTTCCTTTCTCCACCTCAATTTCCTCCCCATCCCTTGCGATAGTGAAAACTCCTTGCCGGGGCACAGACCTACAAATCTCGGATACCTCACTCAGGTGACAACATTTCTACTGAAGGCTAGACTTTGTGTGTTAGCAGGCTGGCCCACCTTGGAGCAGACCGTAGCCGAGCCGTATATTGTTTTCACGCGTCTACAGTCCAGCAGGGATCACTGGCTTAGCCCAGGGCCATTGAAGCCAACTTCGGCACCCACCCACAATCTCAGGTGGAGATCAGCCAACACCATGGATTGGAAATCACACTGGGACATGACAGTCTTTATGGCTCAGTACCTCGCAGCAAATTTACCCAAGAGTAGCTGAGCCATATAAACCAGGAAGCTATCTTCACACCACTAAGTTCCTGAGCTGATGCGGCTGTAGGGTCGCAAAAAAACAAAATTGTAGATCTCGGAAATTCAGGAGCGAAATTAGGGAGGGCTTTTTCACACAAAAGGGTATTAGCAATCTGGAACTCTCTCTCCATAAAGGCTGTGGATGCTGGGACAATTGGAATTTTCACGACTGCGATGGATTGGTTTTGTTGGGTAAGGGTATCAAGGGATATGGAGCAAAGACGGGTAAATGGAGCGGAGCTGCAGAACAGCCGTAACCCAATTGAATGGCGGAGCAGGTTCGAGGGGCTGAAGGGCCTCCTCCTGTTCCCAAATATCCTCAACGCGCTGGAGTTAGACAGGAGGCAGAATAAGAGCCAGCCAAGGTTGCTGCAGTTGATCACTATCCAGTGACCCCTGCTGCAAGTGCTTATGTTTCGCATTGGCCGCAAAGCCCCCACAGTCAAATAGCCCATTAACAATCACTAATATGACCCCTTACATGAAGAATGGTCACTTGACCAAGACAGTGTAGAGTGCCTGATGCCCAAAGGACTAACTCAAACAATGAGGGGAGAAAATCAGGGAAAGGCCTCCAAACTCAGGAGAAAACCCTGGTGATTTAATAAAAACATCACACCAAACAATTCAGAATGATCTTCTTGTGGATGAGAAGAATCTGTCTTATCCTTGGTAGCTACTGGTAGCCCATGTTCGGAACCAGCGAGCACCGACTATACCTCAGAGACTGGGAGCTGCTGGGGCTCAGCCCTTTTAGTAGCCAATACAATTAGGACGTTTGCATTGGGAGTGTGGAGTCAAAGGTAAGGGCAGGACCTCAATATAGATTGATGGGAATCTTTCACTTCAAATACATCCTACCGAAATTTAAAGTTGTACAGTGTTCAGTTTCTACAAAAGGTATCGTTCAAATACTTTGAGGTCACCTCAGCGGGGGAATGCTTCAGAAAGCAAGAAATCGTACATTGTATCTCAGTGCCTTACCTATGGTCAAGCCATTGAATTTCCCGAGACAACTGTCCGATAAAAGCAACATTTTTAAAAAACGTTTCATCTCCAGTTGTTCTAAGTTTAAATAAAAAAATGATACTTCTATATTGACTGCACAGCAGTAACAAAAGATCAAGAATTGTCGATTTTATGTGGAAAACGTGATATTACAGTAGTAAACAGCAGAGTAAACATTTGCAAGCCTCTCTCCGAAACGGTGTGCACTTGTTAATATAGAACATGTTTTTTTTTCCAAAATGTTGAAGCACAAGATTCCTACCACACGGCAGAAAAATGGATGAGCTCTGTGTGCCAGTCGGTCACTCTTGCTCTCATGTTTTAGGTATAATAAATTTTACAGTGACCCATAGCCTCAAAGGTTGATTGTATAAAAAGATTCCTAAAGACAACTTTTAAAGTTCAGATCCATTCCATCTTCATCTCCAGGGGCTGTGTGGCTTCTGACATTGCAAAAACATCAGTTCTTGAAACGTGTTTGCTCACAGATGTGGTTAAATTTCCTGGAAGAAAAAAAAAGGGATAAAAGGTTAAAAAGTGTCGGGATTTCCCTAATTTGAGACTCAAAATATTTCCCAGTCAAAACTAATTCAAATTTAGGTTACAGGAATCGATCCATATATACAAATCTTGTCTGTCACATACAATGTGTGTCAGCTGTGACTCTGGGTCGCTCCCTCGCCTGAGCCAGAAGGTTGTGGGTTCAAGTCCCACTCCAGGAACTTGAGCCATAAATCGAGGCTGACATTCCCAGTGCAGTGCTGAGCAAGCGCTGCACTGTTGGAGGTGCCGTCTTTTGGGTGAGACATTAAACCGAGGTCCCACCTGTCTCTCAGGTGGACGTAAAAGATCCCACAGCACTATTTTGAAGAGGAGCAGGGGAGTTATCCTCGGTGTCCTGGCCAATATTTATCTCTCAATCAACATAACAAAAACAGATTTATTTGGTTATTATCTCATTGCTGTTTGTGGGAGTTTGCTGTGTGCAACTTGGCTGTCGTGTTTCCCACATTACTACAGTGACTACACTTCAAAAGTACTTAATTGGCTGTAAAGCGCTTTGAGATGTCCAGTGGTCGTGAAAGGCGCTATAGAAATGCAAGTCTTTCTTTCATAGGCGCAAATATCAACAACTTGGATTTATTTTGCACCTTTAACGCAGTAAAATTTCCCAAGGTGCTTCACAGGAATGAATATCAGACACAATGGGCCCAAGTTTCCACATGATTTGCGCCTGATTTTTAGGAGCAACTGGTGGAGAACGGACTATCTTAGAAATCGCAATTCTCCACATTTTTTTTTCTGCAGTTCTAGTCAGTTAGAACAGTTCTACTTTGGAACAGAATTTTTTCTTCAAAAGGGGGCGTGTCCGGCCACTGACGCCTGATTTGAAAGTTTCCACAGTGAAAACGTACTCCAAACTAAAGTAGAATGGAGCAAGTGAAGATTTTTGTAGAACTGAAAAAACCTGTTCTACACATTAAAAAATCAGGCGCAGGTTACAAATTAGGCGTCCAGAACGAGGTGGGCGGGGGGGGAGGGGGGGAGAAGGGAAGTCATTAAATTCTATAATAAATCCTTATTTATACTTATACAAATATTATACAAATAAATCCAACCTGAATAAACATTTATAAGCAAAGAAAAGATTAAATAAACCATCTTCCTACCTGTGTGAAAGTGCTTCAGGCAGGCCTTTCGGGATCGAAGGCTGAACAGGCCGACCCGAGACTTCGGGCAGGGCCCGTCCCCAGCACCAGATTTACAGGTAGGTGGCGTTGGGTCGGGTCGAGTCGGGGAGGGGGGGGGGGGGGGAAAGAGAGAGGGAGGGAGAGAGAGGGAGGGAGAGAGAGAGGGGGGGAGGGAGGGAGAGAGAGAGGGGGGGGGAGGAGAGGGGGAGAGAGAAAGAGAGGGGGGGAGGGAGAGAGAGAGAGAGAGAGAGAGAGAGAGAGAGAGAGAGAGAGGGGGGCAGGGAGGGAGGGAGGGAGGGGAGGGGGGGGGGAAGGTCAGGTCGGATCCATGTCCGGGAGCGGGAGTCGGGGGGGGGGGGGGGGGGGGCGAGTGTCGGGTCTGGTCCGGAGGAGGGGGGGGGGGGGGGGGGGGGGGGGCGAGTGTCGGGTCTGGTCCGGAGGCGGGGGGGGGGGGGGGGGGGAGTGTCGGGTCTGGTCCGGAGGAGGGGGGGGGGGGGGGGGGGGGGGGGCGAGTGTCGGGTCTGGTCCGGAGGAGGGGGGGGGGGGCGAGTGTCGGGTCTGGTCCGGAGGGGGGGGGGGGGGGGGGGGGGGGGGGGGGGCGAGTGTCGGGTCTGGTCCGGAGGCGGGGGGGGGGGGGGGGGGGGGGGGGGGGCGAGTGTCGGGTCTGGTCCGGAAGCAGTGGGGGCAGGGGGGGTGGCGGGGAGCGGGTCTGGTCGGGGGGGGGGGAGCAGGAGCTGGCCGTGGGAGGAGCCTTATTCACGCAGCCCCTGTGAGGCCATTGGGCCAGGGCTAGGGGCTGCGTGCTTCGGGCCCCTCCCACACAGTTTCGGGCGCCTGGAGCTACTGCACTTGCGTGCCCACTGTAGCGCGCATGTGCAGAGGTCCCGGCACTGTTTTCAGCGCAGGGACCTGGCTCCGTCCCCCACAGCTCATGCTGGCTGCGCCGAGAGCCAGAGGACCTGCAAGTGGGTGGAGAATACCGAGGATTTTTTTAGGCGCACTTTGTGGCGCGAAAAACGGGCGTCCAGGTCGGGACTGCGCCGTTCTAGGCACGTGTGGAAACTTGGGCCCAATGTGTCACCAAGCCACACATGGAGATATTAGGGCAGATGACCAAAAGCTTGGTCAAAGAGGTAGGTTTTAAGGAGTATCTTAAAAGGAGGAAAGAGGTAGAGAGGCAGAGAGATTCTGGGAGCTGAGGGCCCAGGTAGCTGTTGGCACGGCCATCAATGGGAGGCCAAGAAAATTGGGGATGCACAATAGGCCAGAATTGGAGGAACGCAGAGCTAAAACATGCAACAGCAAATCACAACTGGATAATCTTTAGAAAATGTTTGAAAATTCTTGGTTTATATAGGGAGGAGCTGAGAATTTACAATCAGATGCCAATTAGGGCAGTCAATTAACCATACCATTCGGATTAGTATCAGAGAGTGCAGTAAACATAGAAACAGAAAATAGGTGCAGGAGTAGGCCATTCGGCCCTTCGAGCCTGCACCACCATTCAATATGATCATGGCTGATCATTTCCTCAGTACTCCTTTCCTGCTTTCTCTCCATACCCCTTGATACCTTTAGCCGCAAGGGTAGTAGCATTGCAAAAGCAAGTAGGCCATTTTGGACCGTTCCCGGCAGCAAGCCAATAGACGATCAGATTTCTGCTCTGGTTCAGTGAAACTCTCTGGCTCCAAATGGACAGGCCACTAAACGGAGCTCCTCACAGCTGCAGCCAGCTTGTCACAAGCCAGTTATTTTATGCCTATTAGAAAAGTGTTATCAAGACAAACACCCTTCTTGTTATTATACAATATATTGACGGGTACATAGTACAGTGATCCTCTTGTTACAACACATCCTTTGACTTACTATAAGCAATACCGAGGGACAGCCACTAACTCTGTAACCTTTATTGTTCAAACTTAAGTGACAGTGGCCAATTACATTGAATTCTAGCTCGGCGTCAAGGCAACTTGGAAAGTGGCGGGCAAAATGTTCCAAAACGTTTGCAACACTAAGAGAAGAATGAGTTAACCTGCATGTGGTACTCACATGGCGTGATGTGCTTTAACCTGCGTGCGACAGTTTCGACCCCAGTAGCAGTCCGGACGTGCAGTTACAGACCCTACAAGATCAATTTGTTGCAATTTAAACAAAAACATTCTTTATGAAGACTTGACAAGATTATTCTGAAAGAACTCTTATAGCCCTGTTTGTGTTGCACCGGATCCAACATACAGGAGTAAGAGTCAGGTTGAAAACCTGTGTACGAATGACAGCGAGCTTTTCAATTCACACATGGAGATGCACATAATACACTGGGACTCAAATTAAATGCAGTAGAATTCACTTCTTATTTAGGGATTTTTTTATAACCATTACAAACTTGATCTCAAGAGCACTGAGTAATTGAGGTTATGCATTTCTATGTATTGTTGAGAACCGAGGCTCCATTTAGAAAACACATTTTTTTGTTCATCAGCTTCAATGTAATCCTAAAATATGTACAGGATTTATCTAGTGATTTAAAAATAAATGCCATTAAGAAAAATATTGGGATCCTTGCATTAATTTGTCTGATTTGCCACATAATCCTAAATGTTTAGAGAGAGACACCTGTTCATTTATTGCTGGTATTCTTCAAGTCTCACATTGTGTCTACATTTATCTTCCTTAAAAAATGTTCTCACGTAACAATAGTGACTGAACTTCAAAATTTCCATTCGGCTTTACGGACCTCGAGCCTGCTCCGCCATTCAATAAGATCATGGCTGATCTTCGACCTCAACTCCACTTTCCCGCCCGATCCCCATATCCCTCGATTCTCCTAGACTCCAAATATTTATCTCAGCCTTGAATATACTCAACGACTCAGCATCTGCAGCTCTTTGAGGTAAAGAATTCTAAAGATTCATAACCCTCTGAGTGAAGAAATTCCTCATCTCCGTCTTAAATGGCCGACCCCTTATCTTGAGATGGTGCCTAGTGCTAGCTTCTCCAGCCAGGGGAAACAACCTCTCAGCATTACCGTCAATCCCCCTCAGATCGCCTCTCATTCTGCTAAACTCCAGAGTGTATCGGCCCATTCTATTCAATCTCTCTTCATAAGACAACCTTCTCATCCGAGGAATGAATCTAGTAAACCTTTGTTGCACTGCCTCTAAGGTAGGTATCTCCTTCCTGAGATAAGGAGCTCCAAACTCTGCTTTGGGACAACCTCAGGACATGACTAGAAATGACATAAATGCAAGTGAATTATTTCTTAAAATCGGCTGACCAGTTATTAAATGGAACTAACCTGGAAGTTCTGCAGCAGGAATGTTCTGCCTGTACTGATAGGCCAGCTCACGGAAGCTATGCAGTCCACAACAGTAACAAAGGACAACATTTGTTGAAACATGATAATCTGTTTTGAAAAAAAAATTGAAAGAAAAAGTAATGTAGATAAGTACTTGCTGACGGAATTAAACCCAGAGTCCTCTGTTTATAAGGTAAGCTTGTACAATCCCGTACGGGCCACGAGCACGATGGGCCGAAATGACCTCCTTCCATGCTGTAAATGCCTATGATTCTAACCACAATTGATTCCAATGTATCAAACACTGGAAAATGTCAAACTCGAAACAGTCAAGCGTTAGCTAATAGCACTTCTCTCTCCAACTCAAAGTTCCCATGTTAGTCACTAGATCTCACTTAGATGGCATATGATGGCTATGATTGCATTTTTATCCAATGCACAAGACGACCTCCATACAGACAAGCACAGAAAAGCAGTACTTAAAAATTCAATTGACAATAATCCAATCAAATATCAAAGCAGATCAAAATAAAATGTTGCTGTAATCACCTATTGAGGCAATAACACTAGAAGGTCATGGGTTCAAGTCTCACTCCTGACACGCCAGTGTAATACTAATTTCGGATGAGACATTAAACAGGTGGATCCACCTGCTCTCTCAGGTGGATGGAGAAGATCCCATGGCGCTATTTCGAAGAAGAGGAGCAGGGGAGTTATCCCCGGTGTCCTGGTCAATATTTATCCCTCAATCAACGTCACTAAAACAAATTATCTGGTCATTATCACATTGCTGTTTGTCAGCTTGCTGTGCGCAGAGTGGCTGCCGCGTTTCCCACATTGCAACAGTGACTACACTTCGAACACTTCATTGGCTGTAAAGTGCTTTGGGATGTCCTGAGGTTTCAAAAGGAGCTATAGAAATGCAAGCCTTTCTTTAAATGTTCATTTTTACAATAACCAGTCAACATTTCAATTGCAATTGTGTTCAATTACACAGACCTGTAAGAACAAATGTTCCTCTCTGAAGAGCCAAAAGACTTTCTTGCAGCATCTCTTTCCAAGTAAGGCCTCTAGATGCAAGGTAATTCTGAAAGGTAAGGACAAGCTATGCAAAATCAATTATTATTACATGCAAGGAGATCTGTGGCCTCCAGATCAGAACTTTAAATCTGCTCATGAAGTCAATGTCAAGTATAACTTTTTATTGGTTCAGCACAGACCAGGAGACAGAGAGCAATTCTTTAAAAAGATGAAGTTGTGTTTTGATGACGGGAGGTTAAAAGGTGTCAAGTAACTCTCGTTAGGCTACAGCAAGCAAAATCTGTTGAAGGAATGCTATGGTTGTCCTGCACTAACTGGATGATGGATCCAATCCTTTAAGGTAAGGATAACTAATAAGGCGGATTTGCGCATTTAAAAAAAAAAGGCAGGTTTGTTTGTGCAACCCATTAGAGGAGTTGATTTGATCAGGCAGGTTTGCACCATTGAGGGAATACAGATATAGAGTAACACAAGGAGGCTTGGCAGCAAGTAATCGGCTTTTGATCTCAGCCTGGCTAAGTGCGTGGTCTCAGGAGAGAAAACCCAGAACACAATGGCCAGGATTTTGCGATGGGTAATGATGGTAAACTTTTCGTGTTGGCCGTCAGTACCTCTCTGAAACGGATAGCAACTTCAGGATTTAGTGCCTGCACATCTAAATGCAGAAATCCTGAAGTTGCAGTCTGTCATTCACTGCTTCGCCACAAGCTGTGCTGCAGGCCCCAGGGACCATAGTCAGCAATCTGTTGTGGAATGTCAAATTTCTCCATTCTGATAAAAATTACATTTAAAAAAAAAATAATTAAAAAAAAAAAGTTTGTTCATGATATTTCAGCTTCTACCTTATCCCCATGTGAAAGTCCCAATTTTCATTTCATTCTCTAACTTTTTTTTTTAAATGACAAAAGCTGCTTTTATCATTTATCAATAATAACTTCATGGTGGGGCAGACAATAATCAAGGGAATAATGGAGGCATGTGAAAAAGGAACGGCAGTAATCATGGGGGATTTTAACCTACATATCGATTGGTCAAATCAAATCGCACGGGATAGCCTTGAGGAGGAATTCATAGAATGCATACGGGATTGTTTCTTAGAACAGTATGTTACAGAACCTACAAGGGAGCAAACTATCTTAGATCTGGTCCTGTGTAATGAGACAGGAATAATAAACGATCTCCTAGTAAAAGATCCTCTCGGAATGAGTGATCACAGTATGGTTGAATTTGTAATACAGATTGAGGGTGAGGAAGTAGTGTCTCAAACGAGCATACTATGCTTAAACAAAGGGGACTACAGTGGGATGAGGGCAGAGTTGGCTAAAGTAGACTGGGAACACAGACTAAACGGTGGCACAATTGAGGAACAGTGGAGGACTTTTAAGGAGCTCTTTCATAGTGCTCAACAAAAATATATTCCAGTGAAAAAGAAGGGCGGTAAGAGAAGGGATAACCAGCCGTGGATAACCAAGGAAATAAAGGAGAGTATCAAATTAAAAACCAATGTGTATAAGGTGGCCAAGGTTAGTGGGAAACTAGAAGATTGGGAACATTTTAAACAACAGCAAAGAATGATTAAGAAAGCAATAAAGAAAGGAAAGATAGATTACAAAAGTAAACTTGCGCAAAACAAAAACAGATAGTAAAAGCTTTTACCGATATATAAAACGGAAGAGAGTGACTAAAGTAAATGTTGGTCCCTTAGAAGATGAGAATAATGGGAAATGTGGAAATGGCTGAGACCTTAACCAATTATTTTGCTTCGGTCTTCACAGTGGAAGACACAAAAACCATGCCAAACATTGCTGGTCACGGGAATGTGGGAAGGGAGGACCTTGAGATTATCACTAGGGAGGTAGTGCTGGACAGGCTAATGGGACTCAAGGTAGACAAGTCCCCTGGTCCTGATGAAATGCATCCCAGGGTATTAAAAGAGATGGCGGAAGTTATAGCAGATGCATTCGTTATAATCTACCAAAATTCTCTGGACTCTGGGGAGGTACCAGCGGATTGGAAAGCAGCTAATGTAACGCCTCTGTTTAAAAAAGAGGGCAGACAAAAGGCAGGTAACTATAGGCCGGTTAGTTTAACATCTGTAGTGGGGAAAATGCTTGAAACTATCATTAAAGAAGAAATAGCGAGACATCTAGATAGGAATAGTACAATCAAGCAGACGCAGCATGGATTCATGAAGGGGAAATCATGTTTAACTAATTTACTGGAATTCTTTGAGGATATAACGAGCATGGTGGATAGAGGTGTACCGATGGATGTGGTGTATTTAGATTTCCAAAAGGCATTCGATAAGGTGCCACACAAAAGGTACACGGAGTCAGAGGAAATGTATTAGCATGGATCGAGAATTGGCTGGCTAACAGAAAGCAGAGAGTCGGGATAAATGGGTCCTTTTCGGGTTGGAAATCGGTGGTTAGTGGTGTGCCATAGGAATCGGTGCTGGGACCACAACTGTTTACAATATACATAGATGACCTGGAAGAGGGGACAGAGTGTAGTGTAACAAAATTTGCAGATGACACAAAGATTAGTGGGAAAGTGGGTTGTGTCGAGGACACAGAGAGGCTGCAAAAAGATTTAGATAGGTTAAGCGAATGGGCTAAGGTTTGGCAGATGGAATACAATGTCGGAAAATGTGAGGTCATCCACCTTGGGAAAAAAAAAAAACAGTAAAAGGGAATATTATTTGAATGGGGAGAAATTACAACATGCTGCGGTGCAGAGGGACCTGGGGGTCCTTGTGCATGAATCCCAAAAAGTTAGTTTGCAGGTGCAGCAGGTAATCAGGAAGGCGAATGGAATATTGGCCTTCATTGCGAGAGGGATGGAGTACAAAAACAGGAGGTCCTGCTGCAACTGTACAGGGTATTGGTGAGGCCGCACCTGGAGTATTGCGTGCAGTTTTGGTCATCTTACTTAAGGAAGGATATACTAGCTTTGGAGGGGGTACAGAGACGATTCACTAGGCTGATTCCGGAGATGAGGGGGTTACCTTATGATGATAGATTGAGTAGACTGGGTCTTTACTCGTTGGAGTTCAGAAGGATGAGGGGTGATCTTATAGAAACATTTAAAATAATGAAAGAGATAGACAAGATAGAGGCAGAGAGGTTGTTTCCACTGGTCGGGGAGACTAGAACTAGGGGGCACAGCCTCAAATAAGGGGGAGCCAATTTAAAACCGAGTTGAGAAGGAATTTCTTCTCCCAGAGGGTTGTGAATCTGTGGAATTCTCTGCCCAAGGAAGCAGTTGAGGCTAGCTCATTGAATGTATTCAAATCACAGATAGATAGATTGATTTTTAACAAATAAGGGAATTAAGGGTTATGGGGAGCGGGCGGGTAAGTGGAGCTGAGTCCACGGCCAGATCAGCCATGATCTTGTTGAATGGCGGAGCAGGCTCGAGGGGCTAGATGGCCTATTCCTGTTCCTAATTCTTATGTTCTTATTTTTATTTTCTGGTTTGCTGTCTGAGAATTCTTCAATGTGATTGGCTGCTTAGACAGCTTGTTGACATCACTGCAGTATAGGAATCCCCTATTCACAGCACTACAATTAATTACTTGTCGAGAAACATCAAGTTTTCACCACAGAGATCGCAAGATCTCTTAAGGTAGCTGTCTTCAAGGTCAGTGGCGAGCGCCTTTGTTTCGCCAATGACCACAAATTACGGACCAATGACTTACTAATTTCTGCTACTTGAACTGACAGCTAGACTCAGTTGGTAGCACTCTCGCCTCTCAAGTCCAATGCTGTGCTTTCAAATGCTACTGAGGATGTTAAAAGATCCTGCAGCTCTATTGCAAGAGTCGGAAGTTCTCTTGGTGTCTTGACCAACATTCCTCTCTCAACCAACATCAAAAACAGATTACCTGGCCATTTGTCTCGTCGCTGTTTGTGAGACAGTGTTCTGCACAAAATGCTGTCGTGTTTAGCTACTACAACAGCCTTCTGAAGTGCTTTTAGACTTTTGATGAGCTGCTCCAAACCACTCTCACACACCTCTCCACTGCACCATCAACAAAGGGATGTGAAACAGCAGTCCACCCGCCTGAGTGTGGAGTGGAGAGCATGTACTCCAGGGTCAACCAAGGACAGGCACAGAAAACTAGAGCAGTAAAAGATATGGAAGGGTTGCATTAAAGCACGCAGAAAAGATGTCCATTTATGTTTACAGAGGGTATGTTACCTTCAGGATGTCGGATTCATAGCTGTTGTTGTTTAATATTCCATCCAAACACTTTTCGCCAAAATTTACATCTGTCAAAAATATTACATTTTTCGGTTAGAACCATCTCAAAGTTAAAATTCAGAAAAACATTGAGAGAGATTTACAACGGGTGGCTCCTTGGAAACTGGAGTTAGTATATAGTGGCCCTGCATCTGGTCACTGGAAAAAGTCACTAGGGTCACAGGGCTTTGGGGAGAGAGCAGGGCAGAGAGACTAGTTTTGTGTCATCCCAGATAAGAGCTGGCGCAGACACAATGGGCCTTCTGGTGTACGGTAAACTTCTATGATGCTTAAAAAGTGGGGGGGGGGGGGGGGCGGGGGAGCAGAGAAAGTGTTCCGTTCATCGGCATGGATATCCCTCAGCACAGTTACAAATGCATGGTGTATGAGGTAATGTTAGAATTGCACATTCCCAACAAGTCAGGAAAGAGAATCAAGAAATCATCAGAGTCAAAATGCTGTCACCGAACTGTAGAAATTCCTGTCAAGCCGATCAGGTCAAGCTATGAACCGAGCACCAAGGGGCCCTGTCCCATCAATCTAAACTGACTTGCTTGACTGTCGCGTCATCGAATGAGGCCTCTTAAGTGCACACAACTTTTAATAGAAAATGTATTTTTCTACCACAAAATCTCGCCAAGCAGCCAGAGCATCCCACTCGAGAGCAGCCCCAGTACATGTGGCAGAAGGTCCGTAAACATATTGTGCCTGGAAGGAAGAACATATTTTCAGAATGACTTGACTTTTTTTTAAATCTCTCTACAAGATAGTTTAGTCATAATAGAAAGGGCTGAATAGAGCATTTGTTTAGGCAAAGAACGCAGCTGGGCAGCACATTTTTGCTTTGAACACAGATTTCAGAGAAAGGTTCTATTTGGGGAAAATCAAGGTCGATCGGATTGTTCTGTATCACTGCAAAATTTCAAAGGCTCAAAATGGGAATTGCATGATGGAATACACGTTTAGATCGGATGTCAATTTTATACTTTGTACTGTTTAATTATATGGCACTCAAACTTCATCAAATGAAACTAGATTTAGACTTCTATTACTTTACAAAAAAGGCAATTGGTGAATGAAGTGAGACGAGGAGAAATGTATCTACACAGTGAGTTATGATGACCTGGAATGCACTGCCTGAAAGGACAGTGGAATCAGATCCAATAATAAATTTCAAAAGGGAATTGGATAAATATTTGAAGGGTAAAAATTTGCAGGGCTATTGGGAAAAGCAGGGACTTATTCCAAAGAGGCAGAATAGAACAATGGGCCGAATGGCCTCTTCCTGTTCTGCATTAGCCTGTGATTCTATAAAGAAAAAGCTAAACTCCCGACGTAACTGTGACTAAAAATTAATTTGCTGTGAAGCACTTTGTGACATCGCGGGAACGTGAAAGGCAAAAAAATAAATGCGAGTTCATTCTTTTCTTTCGTGAGCACGGTCAGCAATAAATGCCTAAATCTCAAAAAGTGTAAGTACAAATAATCTTTGGAGATGGCTTTAAATGGTTTGTTTTTAAACTGTTTTCACTTTACTATTTAGTTCTGGTCTCTTTGTGAATCAACTTCCAATTAAAAGTTTCTCCTGGTTTCTGATTGGCCCATGTTAACCACATGGCATAGCCAGTCACATGATAAATGGGGACCAATCAGGCTCAATAATTACATTCCAGAACAAACGTTAAACCTTTAGCTGATCCGAAAGTGTAATTAAGCTGAAGTACACTAACTACATCTTTAAAATTCAACTTCCAACTAATGTTTTAAGCAAACTGAAGCCCTTGTTTGTGCTCAGGGCCCTGGCACCATGGACAAGACCTGGCATTCAACTGGCAAGGAAGCCGAGTCAGGGATCGCAGTCGCTGAAGCCCAGCTCCATTCCCATTCCCGAGCAGCCATAGAGGAGACCGATTAACGGAAACTTAGGATTCTGCAAAATGGCCACGTACATTGCTGAGGTGTAATGGTCGGGTTCTGCTCACGCTCCGCCCTCCGGTCAGGCATCGGCTGAAAACAGCAAGTGCAAATCATGTGAGGGCCTCGAGCAGGACAGGTGTACGCCTGGACAGCTTAAAAACACATACAAAAAAAGACATCGGAAATACAGTTAGCAAGCTTGCGATATGTACAAAGTCATTCACTGGACAGAGATCAGAAAACTTAGACAATTTGTAAATACAAATGATTGTATTCACTGCCGAATACATTGAATCTAAAACATGAATGAGAATCTGGTTACTTCCACTTCTGCAGTGCGAAATGAGCAATTACTATTCATAAAATGAGCGATCACTATTCATAATTAAACAAAGTAGAGTGCAAAATGCTGAGCAGCTGCTGAATTTAAATCAGTTCATTCACAAGTGTTATTAAAGGCTGCGAGAATATTAATGATTATAGTTATAAGCAGTATTATAAATCAGACTGCCAACCCAATCGGGAGTGCTTATTAACTGCCATTTATGATCAACACTTCTCTAACTCTAATAGACTTATGCACAATGACTAATGGGTTTGAGACGATAAACGGTGAAAGGTTGGTGAATCAGCCACAAGGGGGTATAAGGCTGAGGAGAATCACCAACAAAGGAAGATTATCTCAGAGGGTTATCAGAGCACGGAAGTGGCCATTGAGACAAGAGACTTCAACATTTCAAATGCAATTGATAAACATTTTAAAAGGATGCTGTGAAAAGGGATCAGAGTAGCGAGCTCGGACATAAGACACAATGGGGTAAATGCTGTCCTTCCGTGCTGTGCTGTCATTTCCAAGACTTTGTAGGTCTGACATTTCAGCACTTTAATATAGCCAGTTCCTAATGTGACTAAGTTAATCAGTCAAAGAAGTATCAGGCTGGAGGTGGCACTTACTCATTTATGACAAATAGCAGATACCCACAAACAAGTGTTCAAAATCTAAAATAATACAATCACCTTAATAACTTAGTTTTTGTAATGATTAATACTTAATCTTTGGATAGACTGCTTCTATTGGTGTCGAAGGTGCATTATTACGCAGAAATACAGCAGGCCTGTTCTTGAAGTCTTTGAAAATACAGTTCTTAAACTAAATGAGAGCACGAAAGGTGGACTCACTTTTACTGGGTTTGTCCCCAACTCCACTCAACCTACTATCCACATCTTCACGCTCAGTGCCAGATCGTTGTGTTTTATGTAAAACAATCTGTACCTTTTCTGCTTGCTCAACTTTCTGCAGCCCATATCGCAAATTCTTAATCTTTTCCATAATGCGCACACGCAGTCTTCCATCCACACATGCACAGATCCCCGTGCAGCTCCTCCCTCTGCTTTCCCCTGCCTCTGAAAAGCTTGACTGCTACAATCAGATGTTAAAATGCGGTCAACATTGCTGTTTGTGGGAGCTTGCTGTGCGCAAGTTGGCTGCTGTGTTTCCTACATTACAACAGTGACTACACTCCAAAAGTACTTCATTGGCTATAAATTGCTTTGAGACGTCCGGTGGTCGTGAAAGGCGCTGTATAAATGAAAGTCTTTCTTTCTTTAAAATGGGCTAATTCCCAGCTGGGAACACAACGTATCGCCAAGATAAAGAGCTCTGTGTCCGAGAGCCCTTCATCATATCACACTATGGCACAGTTGGGCTCATCAAACATCATCAGGCTCTGCCCCTCTTCACATCACACTTTCATCTCTAATATTCTCTAAAGTGCAACATTTGATTTCTCCTCTCCTTTTAGATCTCTGCCACCACTCTTCAGCTGCCAATAGGTAGCTGGCTTTCGCTCGCTCTCGGCGCTATTTTCTAGTCAATCATCAAGAAATACAAGATCAGCTGAGCTGATTCATTTCCCTGCCCCTCGAAGGAATTACATTACGCAGAACGTACAGCACAGAAACAGGCCACTCAGCCCAACTGAACCACACCAGTGGTTATACTCCTCTCGTCCTACTTCATCTCACCTCATCAGCATATCCTTCTATTCCTTTCTCCCTCATGCACTTATCATGCTTCCTCTTAAATGCAAACATCCCAACCCCCCTTTAGAATCATAGAAAGTTACAGCACGGAAAGTGGCCATTTCGGCCCAGCGTGTCTGCGCCGGCCGACAAAGAGCCATCCAACCTAATCCCACTTTCCAGCTCTTGGTCCGTAGCCCTGTAGGTTACGGCATTTCAAGTGCACATCCCAGTACTTTTTAAAATGTGTGGGTTTCTGCCTCTACCACCCTTCCGGCCACACATCTCAAATTATTCATGAACGTGCAGTACTGGAAACTACAGGAGAGGAAAAAAAATTACCCCCTTACACCTCATCCCCTTGAGATCAAAGAATGCATTTTCCAGACTTCAACTGTTTAGTTAAGCAAACCCCAAATCTAAGCTTTGCTCACAAGATATGTAGCTGTAATGGCAGCCTTGCCAGTTATGTTTTATGGACACTTACCGACAGGGATACTGGTAGAGGTTGACGGGGCGTCAGTTGTCGTTCTGAAACCTGCCAACTCACAGGCTCCGCCATGCTGGCCTTGCAAGAAAGGAGCCTGACTGCTCTCGGTCCGATATCCAGGACACTGTCTGCATACAATATATGGCTGACTGAAAATGGACACAAAAAAATAAAATGGGGTCAACCATGGAGAGACAGTAAACTGTATTTACATAAGAACATAAGAAATAGGAGCAGGAGTAGGCCATTTGACCCCTTGAGCCTGCTCCACCATTAAGATCCATCATGGCTGATCTGATCATGGGCTCAGCTCCACTTCCCTGCCCGCTCCCCATAACCCTTCACTCCCATATCGCTCAAAAATCTGTCCTTCTCCACCTTAAATATATTCAGTGACCCAGCCTCCACAGCTCTCTGGGGTAGATAATTCCACAGATTCATGACCCTCTGAGAAGAAGAAATTCCTCCTCATCTCAGTTTTAAATGGGCGACCCCTTATTCTGAAACTATACCCCTCGTTCTAGATTCCCCCACGAGGGGAACCCTACATGAAAATCTGTGAAACTTGGTAAAAAGCAGGGAAAAAAATGCTGAGAAACAGCTTTCAAAACCCTAACATAATGAGAAATCTGTTCCCCGTTGTATCTATATCTCCATTTCCTATTCTGATCCACACACGCTATCTTTCTCAGTTAGAAGGCTGTGCCAAAACTTCACATGCTCAAAATACACCAAAATCAACTCAACAACCTCTTTATATATTCTATTCAAACACATTGTCAGTCGTGGCTCAGTGAGTACACTCTCACCTCAGACTCAGAAAAAGTCAAATAAATTATCCGGGATTCCTCTTTCTCTTTGTTATCCAGTAACCCCCACTATTGACCGTGTACTTGTGTGTACATTAGACAAGAAAAGCATGATGGCTGTTGATGCTTATATGGGAACATAGGAACAGGAGGTTGTTAATCGGCCCCTCGAGCCTGTTCCGCCATCAATGAGACCATGGCTGATCTGGATCTTAACTCCATCCACCCGACTTGGCTCCATATCCTTTTGTAGCCTTGCCTAGCAAAAGATTATCGACCACAGATTTAAAATAATTAATTAAAGTAGCATCTGCTGCTTTTTGTGGGAGAGAGTTCCACACTTCTACCACCGTTAATGTGAAGAAGTGTTTCCTAACTTCTCTCTTGAATGGCTTGGCTCTGATTTTAAGTTTATATTCCCTTGACCGAGACTCCCACGCCAGCGGAAAAAGTTT
Source organism: Pristiophorus japonicus (assembly GCF_044704955.1). Lineage (NCBI taxonomy): Eukaryota > Metazoa > Chordata > Chondrichthyes > Pristiophoridae > Pristiophorus > Pristiophorus japonicus. The sequence goes on from NC_091984.1 coordinate 233,990,877, forward strand.
CTCTGTCTACCTTATAAATTCCTTTCAAAATCCTAAAAATCTCAATCAAATCACCCCATCACCTTCGATATTACACATATTGCGCTAGATTATATAGTGCGTGGCCAGCATCCTTGAGCTGTCCTAGCAAGGAAGCAACACCTTCAGGAGAGGAATGTATGCAAGCTTTTCCCTCCACTATTAATATGCACTTAGAAGTCAATATCCATGACACTATAGTTGAGGTATCACAAGAGCTCGACAAGAATTATGTTCAGCCCCTTCGCAATGAAGCTATCATTTCTGATGCCCACAACTCAATAAAAGTCTGATAATTCATTCCGAAGCAGTCCACTTGCTGCTGTTCAGAGTCACTTCTCGGACTATTTTGGTTTTCTTAGGGCCGCACAAGCCTTAGCATTTCAAAATTCTCATCCTTGTTTTCAAATATCTCGATGGCCTCACCCCTCCCTATCTCTGTAATCTCCCCCAGCCCCACAACCCCCTGAGATGTCTGCGTTCCTCTAACTCTGCTCCCTTGAGCATCCCTGATTATAATCGCTCCACCATTGGTGGCCGTGCCTTCTGTTGCCTAGGCCCCAAGCTCTGGAATTCCCTGCCTAAACCTCTCCGCCTCTCTTTCCTCCTTTAAGGCACTCCTTAAAACTTATCTCTTTGAACAAGCCTTTGGTCACCTGCCCTAATTTCTACTTATGCGGCTCGGTGTCAAATTTTTTATCTCATAATACATCTGCGAGTGCCTTGGGATGTTTCACTGCATTAAAGGCGCTATATAAATACAAGTTGTTGTTGTTGCTGTAGCACTTTGGCAGTAGACACAAGGACAGTCTGTTGCTGTACAAATAAAGTAGAAATTTCAAAAACCCACCTAAGATCAGAAGATTCGCTGTCTACATCAGACAATTCCAGAAAATCCTCCGAGCTGACCTCTTCATCGGAGAACGACCGTTTAATCTTCGGCTGTAACATGTCGTGCGTTATTTTATTCCTGGCATCCATGCTTTGCAGTTCATCACCACTCCGACACTTCTCTGAAATAATAAATCGCACACAAATGTGACCAAAACAAATCATCAAAGCAGTATCAGAATCTAGCCATAGTTTATTGTCTTGGGACCCAATGCAGTTACTTTTTCTTTCAAGGACTTCCTTTCCTTTCCCACTTAGACGTGCAAAGACATTTTAAGACAATTCAAGTAACAAATATAAATTGGGATTACCGATCTCTATCGGGAGATTTATTACACTTTCTGACAACGTAGTCATGCCCCTTTGAGATTTTCTAATTGTATTTCTATGTACTCTAGAGACTTGAGCACAAAAATCTAGGCTGACACTCCAGTGCAGTGCTGAGGGAGTGCTGCACTGACGGAGGTGCCGTCTTTCGGATGAGACGTTAAACCAAGGCGCTGTCTGCCCTCTCAGGTGGATGTAAAAGATCCCACGGCCTATTTCGAAGAGCAGGGGAGTTATCTCCAATGTCTTGGCCAAAATTTTTCCCTCAATCAACATCATTAAAACAGATTATCTAGTCATTATCACATTGCTGTTTGTGGGAGCTTGCTGTGCACAAATTGGCTGCCACGTTTCCGACATTACAACAGTGACTACACTTCAACAAAAAATACTTCATTGGCTGTAAAGCTTTTGAACATCCGGTAGTCATGAAAGGCGCTATAGAAATGCAAGTTCTTCTTTTTTTCAATGTTAATTGCTTTAAGTTGCTCCCAAGTGTTAGGATGCATCTTTCTCATAGAACTGCTTGCCAAGTTAGTATCTGGATTTGTGAATTTGCCAATGCTTCTACAATATTCAACAGTGTTTCCAATTCTGTCCCTCTCCTCTTTCCCAGGTCCATTTGCCTCAATTGTATTCTCTCCTGAAAGGACAAGCCATGAACTCTCAAACAGTCCCACTGCCCACGTATCAACACAGCTCCCATTTCAACCATAAGTTTCTGCTAGGTAGACTCGAGGTAAAAGATCGTCTAAACTCACGCACTGGGACAATTCAAGCAAGTGGCTGCCGATATCAATACCAACAACAGCATACATTTAAACAGCACCTTTAACTTCATAAAATATCCCAAGGTGCTTCACAGGAGCGTTATTAAAAGCAGAATTTGACACTGAGCCATACAAGATGCTAGGGCAACTTGGTCAGAGATCGGCTTTAAGGAGCGTCTTAAAGGAGGAAAGTGTAGAGTGAGGCGGAGAGGTTTAGGGAGGGGATTCCAGAGCTTATGGGCCTTGGCAGCTGAAGGCATGGCCGCCAATGGTGGAGTAATTAAAATCGGGAATGTTCCAGAGTCCAGAATTGGCGCAGAGCAGAGATCTCGGGGGATTACAGAGCTGGAGGAGATTACAGAGACCGGGGCTGAGGGGGCTGAGGTCATGGAGGGATTTGAAAACAAGGATGAGAATTTTAAAAGAGAGACAGATAAACAAGAACAAGATGTGGATTCACAGTTGTGCGAACCACTGATTTTAATAACTAATTATAAAACTCAAAGCTGAAATTCATGCCCGAGGGTTCTCCCTTACTCCAAAATCACACTGGGACCACGTCAATACATCAATACCCAATACACAGAGCATTCCTATCCAAATAAACGAGTGCACATGAATTTAACGCAGCATTACTTGCCTGGGTGTTGCAGCAGATAAGCCTCCACCAGATTATTCACCATGTGGTTCTTGCTGATGCGTTCAACAGGACAGCGGCAGGTTGGGCAGAGTGACGATCGCTCCATCCACCCTGAGTAACATGCCGCGCAGAAAGAGTGCATACACGGCTGTAGGCTGAACAAGAGAGATGAAGTTAAACCCATTGGGTTTATTGATGCCCGGAAGCTTTTAAACCGTGTGCTACAGAGGTTCCAGCACTTATCCAATCGCTAATTTCTCAGGGTTACCATTTTTGCAAAAATGACCAAGTAAACATGTATTAAATTTAGCGATTAACCACTACAGATTGCTGCCAGCATGCTCACAGGTTTATTGAGTTGGGAGTGGCTTAGCCAGTCATGTGATGTTCACAAGACTCAATAAAACCCCAGCCAGTTGGGGTTCGGGGGATCCACGATGAGGCAGGTGGTTGTGAGCCTGGTGGATGAACTGGCAATGTGTGGTCTGATTGTTAAACCTTTGCTAATAAACCAACTAGTTCTTAACAGAAATGCGCTGCTATGAATTCTTAAGCAAAGAACCCATGAAGCAAATACATTACACTCAGGAATAGTGCATTTAGGATATAATATTGCATGCAGCTTCCACATTATCGGGGAGGACAGGCTTAATAGACCAGTTGGCACGTTCCTGTATGTTCCAATTATTTCCCATCCTTAAACCCCACTTCACCTGGAGATCACACCTGGGTCTCATTGTATGAGTGGTCACTGGCAATAGACTATCAAAAACACGGTTATGGTACAGTCTTGAAGTGTTGGTCAAGAATTTAAATAAACTCCTATTATTTTAAAGCTCTTCAAGCGCTGAAAAGTGTAGCTTGTCTTACATAAAGGACTGTTTGTAAAGCCTTCGCATCTCAGCATACCTGACACAATCATGCAACAAGTCTTGACAGATGATACAGGAGAGTGTTTCCTCCATTTTGTCTGGTTGCTTTCCTTCCGAGGTCCCTTGATCCTCATGTCTGACATTTGAGCTTTGACCTTCACTGGGTAGCAATGGATGTGGAATTCCATCATCCTCTATGAATATATATATTTGGTTAAAAAGAATATTTTATAGCAGATGCAAATATTGAAACTTACACACTTATCTGTCGAGTTGGGCAAAAGAAAAACAGAAACCAATCTTTGAATTAAAAAAGGAAAATGCTGGAAATACAGTAAGGACAAACAGGATAAGGGGAAGGCCATTGAGGACTGAGATGAGGAGGAATTTCTTCATTCAGAGGGTTGCAAATCTTTGGAATTCTCTGCCCCAGAGGGCTTGGATGCTGAGTCTCTGAATATATTCAAGGCTGAGATCGATAAATTTTGGGAGTGTAACAGATCAAGGGATATGGGGATAATGCAGGGGAGTGGAATTGAGGTAGAAGGATCAGCCATGATCTTATTGAGTGGCGGAGCAGGTTCGAGGGGCCAAATGGCCGACTCCTGCTTCTATTTCTTATGTTCTTATGTAATAGGTCCATTAGCATTAGAATAGTGAAAAGTCTGGTACAGGCACAATGGCCTCCGTCCGTGCTGTAAGATTCTATGATTCCAGGTTAATGTTTCAGGTCCAGGCCATCGCCAGCGCTGATTTAACTATTAGACTTGACACATACACCTGTCTTCTCTCTCTCTGGACGCAGACACAGCCATTATACCATTCGAACATTATGTTTTTCTTCATTTTTAAAAAACTATTTCTCTTCATTATCCCGTCAACCCCCTCCTCTCCCAGTTTTCTTTTCCATACTCTCCTTAAGACAATCACTTGTGCAGCGGTAGGGTAACAATGCCAGAATTCCACCTGTACTTCCCAAAGGCCCATTCTTCATTAGGAGCCTACATAGTGAAAAGTGGTGGGCTATTCTCCCGCGGGAGGAGGCATCGCCATCCTCACCTGATGTTCACGCTACTGCTGGGGCAACTGGATAGCAAGCAGAAGTTGTCACCCGGTGAGATAATCTCCCCCCCCCCCCACCCCTTGCTCAGACTGCCTGGATAAGGACAGCGAAGATCCGAAGATACCCATGGAATGGGACCCAGCAGCCTTAAGGAGGTGGTTTGGGGATCGAAAAATGGGTGGTGATGGGAGGTGGGGGTGAGTGCAATGTCCCGAGTGTCTAAATTAGTCAACACTGGAAATAAAATCTTTGTTACACAAGCACGCAAGTTAAATACTTGCCCCTTTTCTGCTTCTTCTTAGTTGGCTCTAGGTCCTCCTCTTTGGCCAAGACATCCGCAACAGATGACTCTGTGGCTTCAGGTCCAGGTGTGCTCTCGATATTCACCCGAGTCCTTGAAGATGCTAAAACGGGACTAGGGGGCTTTGGACACGTAGTCCAAAATGTTGCCAAGCAACTAGGTCCACGTGCGAGCACTGAAGGTCCAGCCGTGGTGGACACTGGTCCCGTTGAGGAAGTGCATGGCTGCATGGCGGAAGCAGTGGGCTGAACAGTGTCGGAATTGGTTGCAGAGGTACAGAATGGATCGTAGTATGATGTGCATGGCTGTGGTTCCTCTCTGGAAGGGTGATCAATTTGTTTTGAACAAAGTGGGGAGGTGACTGTTGTTTGGTCGGAGCTGCCGTCTAAGCTCGAGGTTTCTTTAATAATCTGCTCAACCGTGCTGCAAGAGGATCCTGTACGTGAAAACCATTTGTAAGTAAATGACGACACAATGTCTGAAAATGGATCAATTCACCCCATTATGAAGCCTTCCGGTTTATGGAACACTAAATGCGATTAATTTTATGAACCATGCTACAATGGGAATGGTAGCATCATAGTAATGTTACTGGATTAGTAATCCAGAGTCTGTAACGAATGATCCAGAGACGCGAGTTCAAATCTCACCGCGGCAGCTGGGGAATTTAAATTTAGTTAACATAGAAACATAGATAATAGGTGCAGGAGTACGCCATTCGGCCCTTCGAGCCTGCACCACCATTCAACTATGATCATGGCTGATCATTCAGCTCAGTACCCCATTCCTGCTTTCTCTCCAAACCCCTTGATCCCTTTAGCCGTAAGGGCCATATCTAACTCCCTTTTGAATATATCGAACGAACTGGCCTCTACAACTTTCTGTGGTAAAGAATTCCACAGGTTAACAATTCTCTGAGTGAAGAAATTTCTCCTCATCTCGGTCCTAAATGGCTTATCTCTTATCCTTAGACTGTGACCCCTGGTTCTGGACTTCCCCAACATTGGGAACATTCTTCCTGCATCTAACCTGTCCAATCCCGTCAGAATTTTATTTGTTTCGATGAGATCCCCTCTCATTCTTCTAAATTCCACAGACTATAAGCCTAGTCGATCCAGTCTTTCTTCATATGTCAGTCCTGCCATCCCGCGAATCAGTCTGGTGAACCTTCGCTGCACTCCCCCAATAGCAAGAATGTCCTTCCTCAGATTAGGAGACGAAAACTGCGCACAATACTCAAAGTGTGGCCTCACCAAGGCCCTGTACAACTGCAGCAAGACCTCCCTGCTCCTATATTCAAATCCCCTCGCTATGAAGGCCAGCATGCCATTTGCTTTCTTTACTGCCTGCTGTACCTGCATGCCTACCTTCAATGACTGATGTACCATGACACCCAGGTCTTGTTGCACCTCCCTTTTTACTAATGTGTCGCCATTCAGATAATAATCTGTCTTCCTGTTTTTGCCACTTGCACTTATCCACAATATACTGCATCTGCCATGCATTTGCCCACTCACCTAACCTGTCCAAGTCCCCCTGCAACCTCCTAGCATCCTCCTTGCAACTCACACCGCAACCCAGCTTAGTGTCATCTGCAAACTTGGAGATATTACATACAATTCCTTCATCTAAATCATTAATGTATATTGTAAATAGCTGGGGTCCCAGCACTGAATCCTGCGGCATCCCACTAGTCACTGCCTGCCATTCTGAAAAGGACCCGTTTATTCCCACTCTTTGCTTCCTGTCTGCCAACCAGTTCTCTATCCATGTCAATTCAGTACCCCCAATACCATGTGCCTTAATTTTGCACACCAATCTGTTGTGTGGGACATTGTTAAAAGCCTTTTGAAAGTCCAAATACACCACATCTACTGGTTCTCCCTTATCCACTCTACTAGATACATCCTCAAAAAACTCTAGATTTGTCAAGCATGATTTCCCTTAAATAAATAAATTCCAGGACAAAAAATTCAGGAATGGTGATCCTGAAACTACCGGATTATCATAAAAATGTATGTTCTTTAGGGAAGGACTCCTGCCATCCTTATCCACTCTGGCCTATATGACTCCAGCCCCACAGCAAGGTGGTTGACTCTTAAATGCCCGAGCGAGCCACTCAAGGGCAATTAGGGATGGGTAATAAATGCTGGCCTTGCCAGCGACGCCCACATCCTGTGAACAAATTTTAAAAAGCTACATGAACAAAACAGAAATGAAACCCAGAATATTACAGCACAGAAGACCATTCAGCCCATCACACCTGCACCAGCTCAGAGAGATAACCACCAATTCCTTAGCCTATTCCCAATACTCTTCATTTTTTAAAATTTTCAAATATTTATCCACTTCCCCTCTACACGCCATTATGGATTCTGATCCTGCCACTGCATACCATGTCCTACCAACCCTCTGGGGGAAAAAACAAAATCACAAATCTTTCTGTTGTTTCTTAACTTTATGCCCTTTAGTTGCTCCCTGACCAGCAAAAATAGTTTCCCCTGATTTACTTTTTAATCAAACTCTCAATTCTGAACACCTGCTCTCAACCCCATGTTCTAATGAAAACAGCCTCAATATCTCAAGTAACATTCTGTTCATTTTGAGCAATACTGCAGCGCTTACTGGGTTCATAAAATTAAATAAAAATTACAGTACAGGAACAGACCATTCAGCCCAACTGGTCTATGCGCCACACGAGCCTCCTCCTACCTTACTTCATCTCACCCTATCAGCACGTCCCTCCTGCATTACATGGAATTAAACATTAGCGCATTAGTCAGAAACTTGCTTCTGCTTACATTTCCCGTCATCCATTGCTAGAACCAGATACGGTTCACACGTATTATTGCAATAGCATCCAAAAATAATCAGAAACAATTCTTAATTACCCATAGGGACTTCCATGGTTTCCTCCTCAGAATTCAGTGCTTTGTACAAATAGGCAACGTCTAAAAAATAAATGAAGAAAGAATCAGATGGAAAGAAAAGGTACTTTTTGCTTAAAATGACCACATCACTAGCGGAAACAGTGCAAATAAGCTAAAGTGTAAGAGGCTCCTTCAGCTGCCTGGCTTCAGTGTGGTGTGTGGGGGGTTGAATGGGTAGGGGAGTACCAGGGGAAAATTAGTCAACTTTCTCATTCCTGATTACCATCTGCTAGGGAAGTGTGTGCAGTATATACGCTGCAGGTGCCAACAAAGATAAGAACATAAGAAATAGGAGCAGGAGTCGGCCGTTTGGCCCCTCGAGCCTGCTCCGCCATTCAATAAGATTATGGCTGATCTGATCTTGGCCTCAACTCCATTTCCCTGCCCGCTCCCCATAACCTGGAGTCCCCTAGTGTTCAAAAATCTATCTATCTCTGCCTTAAATTATATTCAATGAAAATATAGTGAACAAGATTAAGCTCAGCTACAAGCTCTTCTGGATTCTGATCCTGCCGCTGCATACCATGTCCGACCAACCCTCTGGGGAGGAAAAACAAAATCACAAATCTTTCTGTTCTTTCAATGACCATCTTTAATTTATGCCCGCAAATGGCCTGCGTACACTCGAATCTACGCTCACACGATAGCAGCAATTTGGACAAGGAACCCAAGGGCTGGCTGGTATCTGTGGAGATGTACAGAAGGGAATAGAATTTGTTGGGGTGTTTACATATTGGAAATAAATGACACTGAAATACAACCCGTTTTTCTTAATTGTCATGAAGCAACACTGCTCAGTATAGGATGCAATCATGACGACAGTCAGTAGCAAGATTTACTTCTTGCAATTCACAAAGAGATTCACTTTTTTCCCACATTGTGCAAGACAATACCTAACTTCGCACTTCAACAGCTCTCTCCCCTTCTGAAGGCATTGGTGCATTACTGGGGTACAGTTCCATGGGGCGCTCCCAGTAACTTGCAGCCCCGAGGAGACAAATGTTGAACCAGTTGATCAGGAGTGATGAAGGATAAGGTAGACCATAATTTCCACACACATACGACTCTTACTGAGCAGCGTACACGAACAAGCGGAGAACTAACCACATTTTTAAAATATTTGGATGTGCACTTAAAGTGCCGTAACCTACTGGGCTACGGACCAAGAGCTGGAAAGTGGGATTAGGCTGGATAGGTCTTGGTCGGCCAGCGTGGACACGATGGGCTGAAATGGCCTCCTTCCGTGCTGTAAATTTATACGATTCTATTACAGCCGGTTCTCCACTGCTGAGCGGCCATTCATATCAGAATACAACTGCGCCCCCCCCCCACCCCCTCTCCCCAACTTAGATTCACAACCGGTACATGGGATATTTCCAACCATATGCAGTCCACTTTCTTGCACTATCCTTACTCTGATCTGGCTCATTCTTCCTGTAGACAACGTAAATGGCATCTCCATTCCGCAATGGATAGGTCTGCTTCTTCACGACTTTGGATTTGTTAATGACGGTTCCATTGGTGCTGAAAGCATAAAATGACAATAACACAAGTCAGGCTGCCTCCAGCCTTCTTACAACAACAACTTGTATTTATATAGCGCCTTAACGTAGTGAAATGTCCCAAGGCACTTCACAGGAGTATTGAGAGATTAAACATTTGACACCGAGCCACACGAGTAGAAATTAGGGCAGGTGACCAAAAGATCTTAGTCAAAGAGTTGGTTTTAAGGAGCGTCTTGGAGGAGAGACGGAGAGATATAGGCAGGGAATTCCAGAGCTTGGGGCCTAGGCAACAGAAGGCACGGCCACCAATGGTTGAGTGATTACAACCGGGGATGCTCAAGAGGGCAGAATTAGAGGAGCGCAGACATCTCGGGGGGGTTGTGGGGCTGGAGGAGATTACAGAGATAGGGAGGGGCGAGGCCATGGAGGGATTTGAAAACAAGGATGATAACTTTGCAATCGAGGCGTTGCTTAACCGGGAGCCAATGTATGTCAGCGAGCACAGGGGTGATGGGTGAGCGGGACTTGTTGTGAGTTAGGACACGGGCAGCCGAGTTTTGGATCGCCTCGAGTTGACGTAGGATAGAATGTGGGAGGCCGGCCAGGAGTGCTTTGCAATAGTCAAGTCTAGAGGTAACAAAGACATGGATGAGGGCTTCTGCAGCGGATGAGCTGAGGCAATAAACAAGTGCCGGAGACACACAAAACCCACAACTTGTAATCTGTCGTATCATGAAAGCCCAGGGCTGTCAACACACAACAGTTGTGTCAAGTGGAAACCATAACATGCGAAAGTTTAAAACACGACACTTCTTTAAATGGGATAATGAATGGGCTGACGTTATGGTAATATTATACCCCACTAATTCTGATGGCCAAAGTCAAAAGCAAAGTAAAACAAGGTTCCACATTGTTGGCATGTGTCTCCAACAGCAACGTCCGCCAGCAGAACACCTGTGTTTATTTGGCTGCAGCTGGCTAGTCAAATGAGCTGCTTGCACCAGGCCTGCACAGAGCAGTGATGTTGTTTCATTGCCAAAGGCTTGTAAACAACTTCCTAGCCACAGGAAGGTATTACTGTCTCGGGGAGGGGGGAGGGTCAAAGTTGCAGCTTGCGACTGTTTGAATGTGGATCCAATCCTGCACAAAGCAGGCTCCCAGGATTTAATGCTTCAGGGTGTGCATGGTCAACATTGGTGTAAAGCGATTTACAACGAGGCTAAAAATTGACTGTAGAGCAAAGCAAAGCAAGTCTGCCTGGAGAAGGGAATTTCACACTGCTTGGATGTGATACTGTAGAGTGTGAATCCAGCTGGTGTCAAGTGTGGTTTACAAAGTACTCAGGAGAACCCATCGAGCACTTGTTAAACCTAGCTGGCTTTAATTTAAATGTTTCGAGTAGGGCTTCTCCACTCTCCAAACGTTTATATCTCTAATTGTTGAAAGAGAACGACTTGCATTTCTATAGCGCCTTTCACGACTGCGGGACATCCAAAAGTGCTTTACAGCCAATGAAGTACTTTTGAGGTGTAGGCACTGTTGTAACGTAGGAAACACGGCAGCCAATTCGCGCACAGCAAGCTCCCACACACAGCAATGTGATAATGACCAGATAATCGGTTTTTAGTGATGTTGATTGAGGGATAAATATTGGCCCAGAACACTGGGATAACTCCCCTGATCTTTTTCCAAATAGTGCCATGGGACCTTTTACTTCCACCAGAGAGAGCAAACGGGGCCTCGGTTTAACATCTCATCCGAAAGACGGCACCTCCGACAGTGCGGCACTCCCTCAGCACTGCACTGAAGAGAGCACATGCATGTATCCAGTGAATGTACGGAGAGCTGCCCTGGGCAGATAGAGCAGACTGAAGCCAGGCAGGTGCCAAGTTGTGTCAACGGCTGCATTGTAAATTCACCTGGAAGGTTTATGCACTCTGCAGCCATCTACTGGCAAAATGCATCAATTGAAACAACAAAAAAAAACTGCAGCACAAAATCGACTTTAAACAGACCAGTCAGGTAAGGAGCTCAGCCAGATTCAGAAGCCACGGGCCCAGCACTCAGATTGGCATCAGTTGGTGTGATACATTGCATTCTCATTTCAGCCTTCCCATCAATGGATGGATGAACTTTTTAAAAAAATAAGTTAATCAGGAAACAGCTAAATCAGGGGTTTCAGCTTTAAATATTTTACATTAGTTAATTGGCAAGGGTCCTTCAGAGATATTATAAACTCAAAAGCTGTGTTTAACACCACTCAAACATTAACATGTGTTTTGTGGAACGTGTGGAGTATTGTCGGCAATGAGGAAGTGTCATCATCATCATCATAAGGCAGTCCCTCGAAGAGAAGATGACTTGCTTCCACGTCAAAAAGGGATGAGTTCACATTTGTTTCAATGTTCCATCTCCCGAACTACATGTTGAAGGGTGGAAGATGACTGTGGGTAGATTTTTTTTAACGTGGGGTGACCGTTGCACACCAGCCACCACACGGGCTTGACAGAGCGAGGTCTTGGTCCAGTGGCAAGGGTTAACCAGGACGACTGGAGACTTGCTCTGCTGCACGGTCCCAGTGCGCACACATATCGCAGTGTGGGCTGGGCCGTGCTGCCCCTGGGCCCTCGGCTCTTCTCGGCCCTGAGGAAGAGTGCACAGCTGCACCAAATCTCCAATACTCGGGTATAAGAACATAAGAATGAGGAGCAGGAGTCGGCCATTCAGCCCCTCGAGCCTGCTCCACCATTCAATGAGATCACGGCTGATCTTCTACCTCAACTCCACTTTCCCACACTATCCCCATATCCCTTGATTCCCTTAATATTCAAAAATATATCGATCTCTGTCTTGAATATAATCAACGACTGAGCCTCCACAGCCCTCTGGGCTAGAGAATTCCAAAGATTCACCACCCTCTGAGTGAAGAAGTTTCTCCTCATCTCAAGTCCTGTATAACCGACCCCTTATTCTGAGACTGTGACCCCTGGCATGCAGGTACAGCAGGCGGTTAAGAAAGCAAATGGCATGTTGGCCTTCATAGCGAGGGGATTTGAGTACAGGGGCAGGGAGGTGTTACTACAGTTGTACATGGCCTTGGTGAGGCCACACCTGGAGTATTGTGTACAGTTTTGGTCTCCTAATTTGAGGAAGGACATTCTTGCTATTGAGGGAGTGCAGCGAAGGTTCACCAGACTGATTCCCGGGATGGCAGGACTGACATATCAAGAAAGACTGGATCAACTGGGCTTGTATTCACTGGGGTTCAGAAGAATGAGAGGGGATCTCATAGAAACATTTAAAATTCTGTGGGTTTAGACAGATTAGATGCAGGAAGAATGTTCCCAATGTTGGGGAAGTCCAGAACCAGGGGTCACAGTCTAAGGATAAGGGGTAAGCCATTTAGGACCGAGATGATGAGAAACTTCTTCACCCAGAGAGTGGTGAACCTGTGGAATTCTCTACCACACAAAGTTGTTGAGGCCAATTCACTAAATACATTCAAAAAGGAGTTAGATGTAGTCCTTACTACTAGGGGGATCAAGGGGTATGGCGAGAAAGCAGGAATAGGGTACTGAAGTTGCATGTTCAGCCATGAACTCATTGAATGGCGGTGCAGGCTCGAAGGGCTGAATGCACCTATTTTCTATGTTTTCTAGACTCCCCAGCCCGGGGGAAACATCCTCTCTGCATCTACCCTGTCAAACCCTGTAAGAATTGTGTATGTTTCAATGAGATCACCTCTCATTCTTCTAAACTCTAGAGAATATAGGCCCTGTCTACTCAATCTCTCCTCATAGGACAATTCCCCCCATCCCAGGAATCAGTCTGGTGAACCTTCGTTGCACTCCCTCAATGGTAAGTATATCCTTCCTTCGGTAAGGAGACCAAAACTGTGCACAATACGCCAGGTATGGTCTCACCAGGGCCCTATATAATTGCAGGAGGATGTCTTTATTCTTCCACTCAAATCCACTTGTAGTAAATAACTTTAACATCGTGAAACGTCCCAAGATGCTTCACAGGAGTATTGAGATTTTAAAAATTGACATGAAGCCACAATAGTAGAAATTAGCACAGGTTGAAGAGGCAGGTTTCATGGAGCGTCTTGAAGTAGGAAAGAGAGTTAGAGAGATGGAGTGGTTTAAGCAAGGAGTTCCAGAGCTTGGGGCCTTGGCAACAGAAGGTACAACATACTATTTGCTTTCTTAATTGCTTGCGATACCTGCATGTTAACTCTCAGTGATACAAGGACACCTAGGTCCCTCTGAACACCAACATTTCCCAATCACTCACTGTTTAAAAAATACTCTGTTTTTCTATTTTTCCTACCAAAGTACATAAGCTTCCTATTTCTCCACATTATATTCCATTTGCCACCTTCTTGCCCACTCACTTAGCCTGTCTATATCCCCTTGAAGTCTCCTTGCATCCTCCTCATAACTTACATTCCCACCCAGAAAATGATATTACATTTGGTCCCTTCATCCAAATCATCGATACAGATTGTGAATAGCTGAGGCCCAAGCATTGATCCTTGTGGTACCCCACTAGTTTCAGTCTGAAAATAACCTATTAATTCCTACTCTCTGTTTTCTATCAGTTAACCAATCCTCAATCCATGCTAATATATTACCCCAATGAGCCCTAACTTTGTTTAATAACCTCTTGTGTGGCACCTTATCAAATACACTACATCCACTCATTTCCCCTTATCTATTCTGCTAGTTATAACCTCAAAAGACTAACATTTGTCAAAAATGATTTCCCTTTCATAAATCCGCGTTGACTTTGCCCAATATTATTATTTTCTAAGTGCCCTGTTACCATGTCCTTAATATAGATTCTAGCATTTTCCCTCCTACTGATGTCCGGCTAACTGGTCTGCAGTCCCAGTTTTCTCTCTCCCTCATCGAGGGAGGGGGAGAGAGAGAAAAATATAACGTGTTACATATTTCACCCAAGCTTTTAAAAAAAATTCATTTATGGGATGTGGGCATCTCTGGCAAGGCCAGCATTTATTGCCCATCCCTAATCGCCCCTTGAGAAGGTGGTGGTGAGCCGCCTTCTTGAACCGCAGCAGTCCGTGTGGTGAAGGTGCTCCCACAGTGCTGTTAGGGAGGGAGTTCCAGGATTTTGACCCAGCGACGATGGAGGAACGTCGATATATTTCCAAGTCAGGATGGTGTGTAACTTAGAGGGGAATTTGCAGGTGATGGTGTTTCCATGCGCCTGCTGCCCTTGTCCTTCTAGGTGGTAGAGGTCGCGGGTTTGGGAGAGGCTCTCGAAGAAGCCTTGGCGAGTTGCTGCAGTGCATCTTGTAGATGGTGCACACTGCAGCCATAGTTCACCAGTGGTGGAGGGAGTGAGTGTTGAAGGTGGTGGATGGGGTGCCAATCAAGTGGGCTGTTTTGTCCTGGATGGTGTCGAGCTTCGAGTATTGTTGGGGCTGGAAAATGGAGACTATTGCATCACTCCTGACTTGTGTCTTGTAGATGGTGGAAAGGCTTTGGGGAGGTCAGGAGGTGAGACACTTGCCGCAGAATACCCAGCCTCTGACCTGAACCAGCAATGTGCCAACTGCTTAATGCTTCAGTTTCCCTCTTCCCCTGAAGATGCTGAGGTCCTCCATTTCTCTCATGACATGGCTATTGTGTGTGTGTGTAAATCCCGACAGTGAGTGACAGTCGCCAGAGAGAAAGGGGATCAAACCCCGACAGGGCAGACGGGAAGCCTGTTGGAAGAATCATCTTGGATGGCAATTGCACACCTCCACAAGGCCAGCCATACAGCATAAAGTAGGAAGAAAAATATATAACAGAGTACATCATGGGCTAGACATTCCACTATTTTTTGGCCGATATTTCCAGCCTTAGTGCTTTTTTTATTTGTCAGGGTTGCTGGAATATCGCCTATTTTAAAAACCACTAGTTTTGCCTTTTTCATTTGGGCAATAGCCTTAGCGATGTGAAATGGGCGATAGCGATGTATTCAGTCGTACAAGGCTGGCGTCCATAACAACGGCCGTTCTGCGCATGTGCGGTTTTTTACAGGCAAAGTACTTTTCCCGTGATTTGGAAGGTCAGGGGTCATCTGCGCATGCTCAGAAGGCAAAGGGAGGGAGAGAGAAGGAAGGTTTTTGAGGAGGCATTTTTTAAAGTTGAGAGGAATATAAGATGGAGATGGAGCGTGAGGAATCGGGAGAGAGTGTGGAGGAGGTTGCAGGATGAAGGAGGGCGAAAACCTTCTCGGAAGAAGCAAACGAGGCCTTAGTACATGAGTCCGAGACTCGGTGGGGCCAATTAACCCGAGGTGGGCGTGGAAACCACACCCCCCCCCTGGATTGACCAAAGAATATGGGTGGATATCGCCGCTGTTGTCTCATCTGTGGCCCACGATAAACACTGGAACAGTCTTGTTTCATCAGCAAGAGTAAGTATTAAATGATTACATTTATAATTGTAATGATGCACTGATTCATTAATTAGAATATAAATCTGCCGGATTGTAATTAAGCCGGATAATCTTGGGTAGCTTCCCTGTTAAGATTTGGACTGGGGTCGGAACCTGCGCCCTTTAACTCTTAATTTTGCTGAGATGCCTTACATTTAATCAACAGTATTAATTATTATTTAAATGCTTTGATCGAAAATTGGGGCCAAAGGAATGACTGGAAACAGACAGATCGCAAACACTCGACATTTCTACCACTTTAGTTTAGAAGGAGAATTATTAAATTATATCGCTGCTTGTGTGCTGTGAACAACCCTTGGGCACCGTTTCCTTTTTGGTTAGGTTGGTGGATGGGGGCACGACTTAGCACTGAGGGGTCTGGTCAGCTTTGCCGAGACTGTGAGAGTCTCTCCGACTGCTGTCAATCACAGTGACCCAGCCTGGACTGGGGGAGAGCTGCCCTGGGACACTGTGGGACATTAGCTCTGGTCACACGGAGGTCTCCGAGCACAGCCCATGGACACTGTGCCCTCTCCCATGACTGTCCCGTCATTGCCGAGCTCACCAGCTCAACTGCGGTCCTGATTTTCCCTCCCCCACCCTTTGGGGACCTCCATCGATTCCAATAAAACAGCTCCCTCCCCTCAGGCGCCGAATGGCACAGCCCGTGGATGGAGATTGTACGCGAGATGTTTGGGGTCAAGCATTAGTTCCTAAACACGATCTTATTAAATATTTTCCCTGAATGTAGATGTTATAACCATACATCCATTGGATACAAACCGTTTTAGCATATAACGTTAACGATGACTAGCATGTGGGGTGACTAATTGTGGATTACAATATCTGTTGTGTTTCCGTAATAGTACCGAGTCAATTAGCTTATGTCATGCTCTCGTCATGTTTGCAGAGGAAGCTATCTAAGAATCAGGCGGAGCGGAGGAGGGACCATTGACTGATCTGGAGGAGCGTGCCGCAGCCTTAGTGGGCAAGCATAATCGCTCTGCCACCTGTTGTTGCGCCACCTGAGTAATGTGGTAATTTAATGCCACTTGATTATAATATATGAATGATATAATGTTACGCATGCAGCTTCTGTACTCTTACGTTAATCATATGTAACATCTCTCGATCACATTTATTGCAGTAGTGTTGCTCCTCGTACATATGCCTGCACAGCGCAAGCACTCTCATGTCTCCCCTTCTCTTCTACCAACCTCAATTATGTCTTCCAGCTCCCCAAGCGGCCCAGGAGCATCACCACTACTGCTGCAGGTCGTGCTCACCACGGGGGAAAGAACATACGACCGAGGAGGAGGAGGAGGAGGAGGATGAGCCGGAAAGGTCATCTGTGCTACCTGCGGCCACAGCTTCCTCAACGAATGAAGTAGCGGGGTCAAGTGGCTTGCAGCAGAGCACCCAGAGTCATCCAGTGCCCACACTGACCCCGCGGAAATTGAGTCGGCGAGGTAGGCACGAGCTGAGAGGACATAGGTCGACATAGGTGGAGAGCTCCTCCAGACGATTGGTAGGTTGACCGGCAACATTGCCACAGTCTGCCAGAATAACGGAGAGCATGGGGCAGATGGTTGCGGCAATGGGGCAAACGACCGACTCTGTCGATTGCCTTGCAGCACGCGATAGTTTCAGGATACGGCACTGCACCCCAAGGTGCCGTACCACCATTCAGCACGACAGATGCAAGACAGGAGGAAGAACTTTCTTCTGACTCGGAAGACAATTCTTCTCAAATGTCTTCTCCTGAATCCACTGAGGTCATTCTGCTGACATCACCAGCCCCAAAGCAGCAGCCCTCGAGGTGCTCTGCTGCAAGACGTCTTGGTGCTGTCACTAAGGGATTAAATGGGAAAGTGGGGGTTACGGCCCGGGGGGGGTGGGGGTGTCAAGTTAGAGGAGGGAATTGTGGCCGCAGGGAGGGAGGGGCGGGGGGGGGGGGGGGAACATATATTATTCTTTTATTATTTTTCTTAAAGTGTTGATTGTTGATTGTTGGGGATGGTGGGAGGGTGTTCTCATTATACTGTTCTTTAAAAAAATATGTTCACTGTTGGGGGTGGTGTTATATATAGTTTGTTATTTAACTTTACAATTGTTGCGACGTGTCTTCTAATAACGCAAGGTAAAACATCAATACAAGAGTTGCAAACAATGGCCAGGCAAGGATGAAATGTAACTTATCTGTAACAGTCACCAACGTAACTTCACGCAAAGCGTTCATAGAAACACAGAAAATAGGTGCAGGAGTAGGCCATTCGGCCCTTGGAGCCTGTACCACCATTCAATATGATCATGACTGATCATTCACCTCAGTACCCCATTTCTGCTTTCTCTCCATACCCCTTGATCCCTTTAGCCATAAGAGCCATATCTAACTCCCTTTTGAATATATCTAACGAACTGGCCTCTACAACTTTCTGTGGTAGAGAATTCCACAGGTTCACAATTCTCTGAGTGAAGAAGTTTCTCCTCATCTCGATCCTAAATGGCTTACCCCTTATCCTTCGACTGTGACCCCTGGTTCTGGACTTCCCAACATCAGGAACATTCTTCCTGCATTTAACCTGTCCAAATCTGTCAGAATTTTATATGTTTCTATGAGATCCCCTCTCATTCTTCTAAATTCCAGTGACTATTAGCCTAGTCGATCCAGTCTTTCTTCAAATGTTAGTCCTGCCATCCCAGGAATCAGTCTGGTGAACCTTCGCTGCACTCCCTCAATAGCAAGAATGTCCTTCCTCAGATTAGACCACCAAAATTGTACACAATATTCAAGGTGTGGCCTCACCAAGGAAGGCCCTGTACAACTGCAGTAAGACCTCCCTGCTCCTATACTCAAATCCCCTAGCTGTGAAGGCCAACATGCCATTTGCTTTCTTTACTGCCTGCTGTAACTGCATGCCAACTTTCAATGACTGATGTACCATGACACTCAGGTCTTGTTGCAGCTCCCCTTTTCCTAATGTGTCATCATTCAGATAATATTCTGCCTTCCTGTTTTTGCCACCAAAGTGGATAACCTCACATTTATCCACATTATACTGCATCTGCCATGCATTTGCCCACTCACCTAACCTATCTAAGTCCCCCTGCAGCCTCTTAGCGTCCTCCTCACAGCTCACACCGCCACCCAGCTTAGTGCCATCTGCAAACTTGGAGATAGTACATTCAATTCCTTCATCATTTATGACCTGCTGACACAACAGCTTTGCAGCTGCGTAACTACCACGGGGCTTTTCCAGTGGTGTGGGGGGTGGGGGCATGGGTTCATCACCAGACTGCTCGTCCTTCCTGAGATCCTCGTCCTCCTCCCTCTTCTGAGGTGGACTGGAAGTCTCATCTCTCAATTACATAAGAACATAAGAATTAGGAACAGGAGTAGGCCATCTAGCCCCTCGAGCCTGCTCCGCCATTCAACAAGATCACGGCTGATCTGGCCGTGGACTCAGCTCCACTTACCCGCCCGCTCCCCATAACCCTTAATTACCTTATTGGTTAAAAATCTATCTATCTGTGATTTGAATATATTCAATGAGCTAGCCTCAACTGCTTCCTTGGGCAGAGAATTCCACAGATTCACAACCCTCTGGGAGAAGAAATTCCTTCTCAACTCGGTTTTAAATTGGCTCCCCCGTATTTTGAGGCTGTGCCCCCTAGTTCTAGTCTCCCCGACCAGTGGAAACAATCTCTCTGCCTCTATCTTGTCTATCCCTTTCATTATTTTAAATGTTTCTATAAGATCACCCCTCATCCTTCTGAACTCCAACAAGTAAAGACCCAGTCTACTCAATCTATCATCATCTCCGGAATCAGCCTAGTGAATTGTCTCTGTACCCCCTCCAAAGCTAGTATATCCTTCCTTAAGTAAGCTGACCAAAACTGCACACACTACTCCAGTTGCGGCCTCACCAATACCCTGTACAGTTGCAGCAGGACCTCCCTACTTTTGTACTTCATCCCTCTCGCAATGAAGGCCAACATTCCATTTGCCTTCCTGATTACCTGCTGCACCTGCAAACTAACTTTTTGGGATTCATGCACAAGGACCCTCAGGTCCCTCTGCACCGCAGCATGTTGTAATTTCTCCCCATTCAAATAATATTCCCTTTGACTGTTTTTTTTTCTTCCCAAGGTGGATGGCCTCACACTTTCCGACATTGTATCCATCTGCCAAACCTTAGTCCATTCGCTTAACCTATCTAAATCTCTTTGCAGCCTGTGTCCTCTACACAACCCGCTTTCCCACTAATCTTTGTGTCATCTGCAAATTTTGTTACACTACACTCTGTCCCTTTTCCAGGTCATCTATGTATATTGTAAACAGTTGTGGTCCCAGCACCGATCCCTGTGGCACACCACTAGCCACCGATTGCCAACCCAAAAAGGACCCATTTATTCCGACTCTCTGCTTTCTGTTCGCCAGCCAATTCTCTATCCATGCTAATACATTTCCTCTGACTCCGCGTACCTTAATCTTCTGCAGTAACCTTTTGTGTGGCACCTTATCGAATGCCTTTTGGAAATCTAAATACACCACATCCATCGGTACACCTCTGTCAATTGTTCTCCTCTCCTGATAGCTAGGTTATGCAACATGCAGCACACCACAATGAACTCAGCGACCTGCTCAGGGTGGTATTGTAGGTTGCCTCCTGAGTGGTCCAGGCATCTGAAGCGCTGTTTCCGGACTCCAATTGTCTTTTCGACGATAGTGCATGTGGCTTTATGGCTTTTGTTGTAGCGCTTCTCTGCTTCTGTCTGGGGCTTACGCAGTGGCGACATGAGCCAGCTAGTAAGGCCATATCATTTATCCACCAGTATCCAACCATGGCCTGTGGCTGACTCTTAAACAGGTCAGAGACAGTGCTCTCACGCAAGATGTGCGCATCATGGATGCTCCCTGGAAAATTTGCATTTACTGCCATTATTTGCTTGTGGTCGACAATGAGCTGCACATGCAGGGAGTGGAATCCTTTTCGATTCCGAAACACCTCTGCATTTTGTAAAGGTGCTTGCAGGGCAATGTGCGTACAGTCTATTGCTCCCTACACCTTGGGAGATTTCTCTGTAGTTGCCGCAGTCGGAATAGTCCCCTTTTTTAAAGATAATCACGATCAATGCATCTCTGAGATCTCCCGGCATGCTCTCCTTCCTCCAGATGAGAGAAATGAGGTCATGTATTCAGTGTTATCAGCCACTGGGAAAGTCGTCGCTAGCGTCCTCCTCAACCGTCTTCTCCCTGTGGCCGAGGAGCTCCTCCCGGATTCACAGTCCCCTCCGGGGCACAACGGATATGATTTTTACAGCGCGACAGCTGCAGGAAAAATGCAGAGAACAGCACCAGCCCTTATACATGGCCTTCTTCAACCTTACAAAGGTCTTTGACACTGACAATCGCGAGGGTTTATGGAGCGTCCTCCTCCGTTTCAGATGCCCCCAAAAGTTCGTCACCATCCTCCGCCTGCTCCACAACAACATGCAGGCCGTGATCCTTACCAACGGATCCATTACAGACCCAATCCACGTCCGGACCGGGGTCAAACAGGGCTGCGTCATCGCCCCAAACCCTCTTCTCAATCTTCCTCACTGCCATGCTCCATCTCACAGTCGACAAGCTCCCCGCTGGAGTGGAACTAAACTGTCGAACCAATTTGAAGCTGTTCAACCTTCGCCGTCTCCAGGCCAGGTCCAAGGCCACTCCAACCTCTGTCGTCGAGCTACAGTACGCAGACGCCGCCAGCGCCTGCACACACACAGAGGCTGAAGTCCAGGACATAGTCGACATATTTACTGAGGTGTACGAAAGCATGGGCCTTACGCTAAACATCAGCAAGACAAAGGTCCTCCACCAGCCTGTCCTTACCGCACAGCACTGTCCCCGTCATCAAGATTCCCTGGACAACGTGGACCACTTCCCATATCTTGGGAGCCTCCTATCAACAAGAGCAGGCATTGACAACGAGATCCAACACCGCCTCCAGTGCGCTAGTGCAACCTTCAGCCGCCTGAAGAAAAGAGTGTTTGAAGACAAGGCCCTCAAATCTGCCACCAAGCTCATGATCTACAGGGCTGTAGTAATACCCGCCCTCCTGTATGGCTCAGAAACATGGACCATGTACAGTAGACACCTCAAGTCGCTGGAGAAATACCACCAACGATGTCTCCACAAGATACTACAAATCCCCTGGGAGGAGACGCACCAACATTAGCATCCCCAACCAGGCTAACATCCCCAGCATCGAAGCACTGACCACACTGATCAGCTCCACTGGGCACGCCACATAGTTCGCATGCCAGACACGAGACTCCCAAAGCAAGCACTCTATTTGGAACTCCTTCACGGCAAATGAGCCAAAGGTGGGCAGAGGAAACGTTACAAGGACACCCTCAAAGCCTCCCTGATAAAGTGCAACATCCCCACTGACACCTGGGAGTCCCTGGCCAAAGAGGAAGCGCATTCAGGAGGGCACTAAGCACCTCGAGTCTCATCACCGAGAGCATGCAGAAATCAAGCGCAGGCAGTGGAAAGAGCTTGCGGCGAACCAGTTCCACCCACCCCTTCCCTCAACGACTATCTGGCCCACCTGTGACAGAGACTATGGTTCTCGTATTGGACTGTACAGCCACCTAAGAACTCATGTTAAGAGTGGAAGCAAGTCTTCCTCGATTCCAAGGGACTGCCTATGATGATGATGATGATGGACACCTTTGGGAAGTTTGCTATTCTTGAGAACCCCAAAGCCCTCTCAGTCTGTGCCTCCCTGGTCATAGGGAACTTTATAAAGTCCATCCTGCATGCGTAAAGAGCTTCAGTCACCCGGCGAATACAGCAATGTGTGGCATGCTGAGAGATACCGCAAATGTTGCCAGCTCAGCCCTGAAAGGAGCCCGATACGTAGAAGTAAAGTGCCGCAGTAACCTTAACCTCAACGGGCAGTGCGGTCCAGATCTCCCTTAATTAGCTGGCATGTGTCACTGATGACCTCCTTTCGGAATCGCAGCTTTCTAACGCACGTTGACATCGGACAAGTCCAGGTGTGATCGCTTATCCCTGTAAATGCGTTGGGTGTAACGTCGTCTCCTCCTCAGCAGTCTGCCACCTCTTTGATTGGGCACATAATGCTCTTCAATCGACCTTCTCCCCCCATCTCTATTCTGCAACATGTGATTAGTGATCAATACTGGTTGAGAAATGACAGACCCCATCACTATAAATGGCCTAATCTCACTCCTTAAATTGTCCTCAACAAATACAATGCGATTAGATGATTGGCAAGATGCAAAAACACCCTTTAAATCACTCACAAATTACTTCTCCTCCCAACCACTTCAAGCAGCCTTTTATTAAAGATCCTCCGAGTTACAAAATAGCGTCTATACTGCCGAGTTAAGGTCAGGTGAGTGCAGCTTTTCTTGAGCATCTTTTTGGCGAAATGCTGAAAGTAGCGCTCGCCGATAGTTTCCTTTATATACAGTATTCTGGGCCTTGCACGAGGATGTCATTTTTTTTTAAATAGGCCGGGCGATGCAGCTCATTCCTGTGTGACAAAAGTTGCGCCAGCAATAGATGGGCGATAATCGGGCGCTAGTTTCCATTTTTCATCACATATGGGCAACAGCCTGAATCTCAGGGCTTATATAGGTGCTAAATGGGCGATGGTGTGCTGAAAGTCTAGCCCATCTATAGATCACATCTTATTACTTGAAAATAGTGGCTCAGATTTTTTGCCATTTAATATTTTACATCTTAAATTTGTGTAAATACAGTTTGCACATGAAGGTTTATCAAAGACACATTGCGCTATATCCCCGGCAATCACTGATCGCAGCACTCATCAGTTCTGCAGCAGGGACATTTTCATGGCAGCAAAAAGCCAACACAACCACCTACATGGACTTCACAGTATTTTTCTTTGCTAATTCTGCGAGAATCAAGGTGAGGAATGTCTGAACACTTTTTCCACTTTATCTAGAACTCATCTGAGCATTTGCCAGGCCAGACTTCCCCCTATATCTGTTCTCAGGATGTGCGGAACGCTGACATTTATTGCCCATGCAGAGTTGCCCTTAAGGCATTAATAGTCTCCTGGAGTTAAATGGAGGCCAGACCCTCCCCCCCAGGTATGTGTGGCTGGTTACTTTCCCCGGGAGAGATTAGTGAACCAGTTGGATTTTTATAGCTTTCATTTTATTTTATCTACAAGCCTTCGTGACTTCTGCGCTCCTCCAATTCTGGCCTCTTGTGCATTCCCGATTTTAATCTCTCCGCCGAGGTTCAAAGCTCACTAAACTTCACCGACCTTCTTTAAGATGCTCCTTAAAACCTACCTCTGATCAAGCTTCTGGTCATCTGTCCTGATATCTCCTTCTGTGACTCTGTGTTAAAAATGTTTTTATTGATATCGCTCGCTAAGCTTTGGAACGTTTTACTACTTTAAATGCGCTATATAAATGCAAGCTGTTGTTGCCAGCGCCCAAATGGGCAGATGTACTGAATTCAATTTCCCAATTTGGTGGGGTTTGAACGCACAACTTTTGGATTGCTAGTCCAGCAATATAACCACTCGGCCACACGATAAAGACAAAGCAAGAAGCAAAGTAAAGCTCCCTTTACTCTACACCAGCAAAGGAGCTTAACCCCGATCTCAGTAGACCAACTTCTATTCCACTCTGGCCACCTCCAGCGTGGTCCCATCACCAAACACCTCTTCCTCTCCCCTTTCAGCATTGCGAAGGGACCGCTCCCCCCCCCGTAACCCCCTAGTCCACTCCTCAATCACCCCCAGCACCCCCTCCCCTTCCCGTGCAAGTGCAGGTGATGCAACACCTGCCCTTTTACCTCCTCCCTTCCCACTGTCCAGAGCCCCAAACACTCCTTCCAGGTGAAACAGCGATTTACTTGTACTTCTTTCAATGTAGTATACTGTGTTCGCTGCTCACGATGTGGTCTCCTCTACATTGGGGAGACTAAACACAGATTTCCCAGGGCAGCTGTTGATGATTCTGCCTCCTCATCTCTTTCTTAACTTGCCCCAGTGCCATCTCCTTTTGTCTCGCACCATCATCCCTTTTGTCTCTTAATCTCTCCCGCCTTCCACCCTATCACAGACCTTCCCTTTTGTTCTTTCCTCCCCTCCCCCCTTTCCCTGCACTTGCTTAAAAACCGGTTACATCTCTAACTTTTTCCAGTTCTGAGGAAGGGTCACCGACCTGTAATGTTAACTCTGATTCTCTCTCTCCACAGACGCTGCCTGACCCGCTGAGTATTTCCAGCAATGCGTGTTTTTATTTCAGATTCCAGCATCTGCAGTATCCCGCTTTTGTTTTATTGCACTAATATGTATTTTTCCGGCAAGTCATCCTTTTAGCGTTTGAGATTGCCATTTAAGTCAAGTTGCTGGCCATTCTGTGTCTATTACCTCAAATCCACTAAGATTGGGTTTGAGAGCATGTTCCCATTCATTTATTTTGTGCGGCCCCTTTAACGGGCTGAACGGCCCATTAAAATTTTCGCCTATGCGCGGTTTCTTGCATTGTAAAGCCGGTCAGCGGCTCGGACGGGACCGCCAGAGCCCAGCCCGGCCACACAGCTTAGCGGGAACATTGATTGAGAGTATCCAATTAATTTCAGGTAGGAAACTTACAGGCAGAGAGGGGGAGGACATTAATCTCAACTGTACAGGCTGAATTTGAACGTATGTCCAAAGGTTAGAGGGCAGCATGCTAAACCACTGCCCCTGGTCTCCAGAAACAGCAGGCACTCTCAAATAAACAAGATCAGTAAGCGAGAGCAGCCAGTGCTTGCTGCGGGTATTGGGACCACCACAGGTAACACAATCTTCACTCTGCAGATGTAATTTTTTTTTTAAATCGCTCAGTCTAGAAAATATACATGACTTACCTCGTGTCCTCTAACCACACTTGTCCCGATTTTTCTCGAATTATTTTACAGTGGTCTCCTGAAACAAGCTTATTGCCGGGAAATGATAAATCACAACCTACAAAACAAGAGACAGAAGGCAATGAGGCCGATTTTGAATAGAAAGGCAATTTAACATGCTACTTCACTAACATTCTTTTTGGAACTGGTTAGGTACAACATTATTCTCTTTACAGAGCAAGTTATTTTGCAGCACCAATCAGCTGTCATTATACATTATTGATTATTGGTGGGTTTTACATAAGAACAGAAGAATTAGGAACAGGAGTAGGCCATCTAGCCCCTCGAGCCTGCTCCGCCATTCAACAAGATCATGGCTGATCTGGCCGTGGACTCAGCTCCACTTACCCGCCCGCTCCCGGTAACCCTTAATTCCCTTATTCGTTAAAAATCTATCTATCTGTGACTTGAATACATTCAATGAGCTAGCCTCAACTGCTTCCTTGGGCAGAGAATTCCACAGATTCACGACCCTCTGGGAGAAGAAATTCCTTCTCAACTCGGTTTTAAATTGACTCCCCCGTATTTTGAGGCTGTGCCCCCTAGTTCTAGTCGTCCCGACCAGTGGAAACAACCTCACTGCCTCTATCTTGTCTATCCCTTTCATTATTTTAAATGTTTCTAATAAGATCACCCCTCATCCAACAAGTAAAGACCCAGTCTACTCAATCTCTCATCATAAGGTAACCCCCTCATCTCCGGAATCAGCCTAGTGAATCGTCTCTGTACCCCCTCCAAAGCTAGTATATCCTTCCTTAAGTAAGGTGACCAAAACTGCACGCAGTACTCCAGGTGCGGCCTCACCAATACCCTATACAGTTGCAGCAGGACATCCCTGCTTTTGTACTCCATCCCTCTCGCAATGAAGGCCAACATTGCATTCGCCTTCCTGATTACCTGCTGCACCTGCAAACTAACTTTTTGGGATTCATGCACAAGGACCCCCAGATCCCTCTGCACCGCAGCATGTTGTAATTTCTCCCCATTCAAATAATATTCCCTTTTACTGTTTCTTCCCCCCCCCCCAAGGTGGATGACCTCACATTTTCCGACATTGTATTCCATCTGCCAAACCTTAGCCCATTCGCTTAACCTATCTCAATCTCTTTGCAGCCTCTGTGTCGTCTACATAACCCGCTTTCCCACTAATCTTTGTGTCACCTGCAAATTTTGTTACACTACACTCTGTCCCCTCTTCCAGGTCATCTATGTATATTGTAAACAATTGTGGCCCCAGCACCGATCCCTGTGGCACACCACTAACCACCGATTTCCAACCCGAAAAGGATCCATTTATCCCGACTCTCTGCTTTGTTCGCTAGCCAATTCTCTATCCATGCTAATACATTTCCTCAGACTCCGCGTACCTTTATCTTCTGCAGTAACCTTTTGTGTG
Source organism: Pristiophorus japonicus (assembly GCF_044704955.1). Classification (NCBI taxonomy): domain Eukaryota; kingdom Metazoa; phylum Chordata; class Chondrichthyes; family Pristiophoridae; genus Pristiophorus; species Pristiophorus japonicus. The sequence goes on from NC_091984.1 coordinate 234,018,001, forward strand.
GCACCTTATCGAATGCCTTTTGGAAATCTAAATACACCACATCCATCGGTACACCTCTATCCACCATTCTCGTTATATCCTCAAAGAATTCCAGTAAATTAGTTAAATATGATTTCCCCTTCATGAATCCATGTTGCATCTGCTTGATTGCACTATTCCTATCTAGATATCTCGCTATTTCTTCCTTAATGATAGCTTCAAGCATTTTCCCCACTACAGATGTTAAACTATTTGATGGAGGTGGTTTAGTTCCCAATAATGCACCTCAGCGACAACGTCAAGAACATTCGGACACACACACTATGTAAAAACCTTTTGTAGTCGTCCATTATATAGGAAGTCCAGAGTGTGATGGAATATTCTCCACTTGCCTGGATGAGTGCAGCTCCAACAACACTCGAAGCTCAACACCATCCAGGACAAAGCAGGCCGCTTGATTGGCACCCCATCCAGCACCTTCAACATTCACTCCCTCCACCACCGGCGCACCGTGGCTGCAGTGTGCACCGTCTACAAGATGCACTGCAGCAACTCGCCAAGGCTTCTTCGGCAGCACCTCCCAAACCCGCGACCTCTACCACCCAGAAGGACACGGGCAGCAGGCGTATGGGAACACTACCACCTCCACGTTCTCCTCCAAGTCACACACCATCCTGATTTGGAAATATATCAGCCGTTCCTTCATCGTCGCTGGGTCAATATCCTGGAACTCCCTCCCTAACAGCACTGTGGGAGCACCTTCACCACACGGACTGCAGCGGTTCAAGGCGGCGGCTCACCACCACCTTCTCAAGGGACAATTAGGGATGGGCAATAAATGCCGGCCTTGCAGCAATGCCCACATCCCGGAAACAATTTTTTTTAATAAAAGGAAACAAACACCCAATATACCCCTCGCTGATGTCAAAGACAGGCTCCATCAGCCAAAAGCTCCATCGATGAGATGTGCAAACTTATCCTTATTTCACCCGGTTCAAAGAACAAATTAACTCCCTGAACAGCATAGATGAGCAATTAGTTCTTAACAAGTTAGAGAAATAATCTCCACTTTTCCAGGACCCATGAACAAGGGAATACCGATCCTCATCGGTAACAGAATTCATTGGGGATACCAACCAGTCTGAAATGGGGTCGTACCCAATCACTGATATTGGGGTTCCAAAAGGGAATGGCACATGAACTACAGCTTAGGAATGAGAAAAGGTCATTTACCCAACTAATTCTCCTCAATGCTAACTCAAGTGTTTATCACATTTAATTTGAAGTGCTGTCTTTGACACATATCTAAATGTTAATATAGCTAAAGTGGTATATCTAACTGCTCCAGATATCAGACTCCATTACAGATGCAAAGCAATCTTAAAAGTGTTGGGAGCTTCTGCTTTGTACCTCCAGCCTCCGAACCGTTCCAGGGTTTGGAGCATAAAAATCTAGGCTGACACTCCAATGCAGTGCTGAGGGAGTGCTACACTGTCAGAGGGGCTGTCTTTCAGATGAGATGTTAAGCCAAGGCCCAGTTTGCCCTCTCAGGTGGACGCAAAAGTTCCCATGGCATGATTTCAAAGAGAAGCAGGGGAGTTATCCCCGGTGTCCTGGCCAATATTTATCCCTCAACCAACACCTATAAAAACTGGTCATCTTACCGCTGTTTGTGGAAGCTTGCTGTGCGCAAAATGGCTGTTGCTTTTCCCACATTACAACAGTGACTGCACTTCAAAAGTACTTTATTGGCTGTAAAGCGCTTTGAGATGTCCTGAGGTCGTGAAAGGCGCTATATAAATGGAAGACTTTCTTTCTGAAGCTGGACAGTGCACCATGAAATAACCACCACACATTCGCACACAGTAAGCGGCCCGTTTCAAGCATGCATAGAAAGGATGTGCTTCTCTTTAGGGCCAGAGAATAGGAACGACAAAACAATATTTTTAACCCCAAAATATTGAATATTTCAAATTGGACAACCATGGGTAGAAATTGGCCTCAGCACCTGAGCTTGGGGAAGAGACAAAAAAAAACTAAGGTTTACGAGGATGTTGCCAGGATTGGAGAATTTTAACTGTGAGGAAAGATTGAATAGGCCTAGGTTGTTTTCTTTGGAACAGAGGAGGCTGAGGGGAGACCTTATTGAGGTGTATAAAATTATGAGGGGCCTGGATAGGAAGGACCTATTTCCCTTAGCAAAGGGATCAACAACCCCAGGGCATAGATTTAAAGTAATTGGTAAGTGGTTTAGAGAAAATATTTTTTCACCGAGAGGCTGGTGGGGGCCTGGAACGCACTGCCTGAGAGGGAGTTAGAGGCAGAAACCCTCACCACATTTAAAAAGTACTTGGATATGCACTTAAAGAGCCGTGACTTACAGGGCAACGGACCTAGTGCTGGAAGGTGGGATTAGGCTGGGTAGCGCTTTTTCGATGGGCAAAGACACGATGGGCTGAATGGCCTCCTTCTGTGTGAATAGGCGCCAGGACCAGGCTCAGCCAACACACGGCTACCAGTGCGCATCGTCCTCATAGAATGGTTACAGCACGGAAGGAGGCCATTCGGCCTGTCGAGCCCATGCCGGTTCTCTGCAAGAGCACCTCAACCAGTCCCACTCCTCTGCGCCTTCCTCATAGCCCTGAAAGCTCCAAAGAAGGAAGTTACTTATCCAACTCCCTTTTGAGAGCCACGATTGAGTCTGCCTCCACCATCCTTTCAGGGTACATTCCAGATCCCAACCACTTGCTGCGTAAAAACCTTAACGGATTATTTTAGTTTAATTTAAACTGGAATTCTTGTTTACTCACAGAACAAATGAAATATTATAATGCACATGGTTAATTCCTCATTTTCAACATCTACAATTGACAATTCTTTTAGTGGGTGGGGTGGGGTGGGGTGGGGGGGAAAAGAGAGGAGATTGAACCAAATGCATTTCCCAAAGTTGCCCCATATCCCACCCAAGTTTCTTCAGGAAGTATGACCCCTTCAGCATTATTTGGTACTCCACTCAATTACAATTTGTGGGATCTTATGTGGATATTGCCTACTGCTTTTTCCTAAATAATCTCCCCACTTCAGCGTAATTCACTGCCTGTGAAACAGTTTGCAACATTGCTAGACATGTGGTAAGGTGCCATATAAACTTGGCTCAGACACGAAGAATGGCAATGTGGGCGAGGTTATCGGAGGCAACCGCTTGTGCAACAGTCAGCACTTATTCACTGGGCTATTCGGAGCACGTGTTGGCGTGCTGTACAAACGCTGGTTTTCTTTCTTCAACTGGTAATAGTCAGCCCCTTCAGGGAAGGAAGGTGGGAAAATAAAGTCGTTGGGTGGGAGGAGGGGGCGGAGAGAGTGGAAAAAGTATCTTTTAAAGAATTCATTCATAAGTTGCACATTGAAAAGGAGCTGAATAATCTGGGCATTGTGCAGCCAGGAACCAACCTGTATCACTCGCCCCACCACTCACTCTGAGGGATTCAATGTTGCAGCACAAACTTCCCCCCAGGGAGGGGAGGGGAGGTGCACTCCACTAACTTTAATGACCAGTTTCCTTAAAAAGTCGAAGCTGACACCTGAGCAACTCTACACAAAGACATCATTTACAACAGGCCTATATATATATAAAAAAAACAGGTTGAGTGGTCACAAAACACAGCCCTTTAGCAGAGCAGTCCATTAAACACCAGCCAATCGCCGACCGGAGTCCAGGAAAGGTCAGGGCAAAAGGTTGTGTCGCATGCTTTACTGTCAAAGGCCAGCTCAAACATCTGAACAATACTGCACCAGCTCTGTTCGAAGTTTACCAGAAATGTGCATAAGCAGCACACCAGAATCAACAACCTGTGTCTTGGAAATCTTTCTGACTAACACGTCACAAAAAAAAAGGACAGGTTTTCTAAACCAAGCATTAAGAAGGAAATGACAGAAAACTTACTGAGCGTCGTCAACAACGAAACTAGACAAGAATCACTCCTCTCAGCAAGACTGGAAATTCCACCCACTTGGCTTGGAGCAAATTACTTTCTAGCTCCAACTGCACTGAAAAACAATGCAATTCCCCAGCAGCCTTCCAACTGATATCTGCATGTCTGTCCCAACAGCTTCATTATTTCTTTCTCGTCTTTACTGCATCTCAACCTCTTAGGGGTTCACTCACGCCCCCCCCCCCCCCCCACATTAACCGCCGCACAAGATGCTTTTGACCATTGACTAAAAATTCCAAGTTACACAAAAAAAATTGTAATTTGCATCTGATGGAGGCCCTGCTCACTAACAGGATAACTTGCGCATGGTTTTTAGTGCATCATTCTTTAACAGGTACGGTGGCTTGGAGATACAAATTCAAGTGCACTTGAATATCTTAGCAATGGGCACTTTTGTCCGCCTTTTTAGCCTCGCAAGGTCATGAAGATTCGATCATAAATTCAGTGCATTGGCACCACCAGCAGAGGACACAGATAGTTCAATTTACTATCATATATCACAGGCAGTCCCTCGGAATCGAGGAAGACTTGCTTCCATTCCTGAAGTGAGTTCCTTGGTGGCTGAACAGTCCAATACGAGAGCCATAGACTCTGTCACAGGTGGGACAGACAGTGGTTGAACGAAAGGGTGGGTGGGACTGGTTTGCCGCACGCTCCTTCCGCTTGATTTTTGCATGCTCTCGGCATTGAGACTCGAGGTGCTCAGTGCCCTCCCGGATGCACTTCCGCCACTTAGGGCGGTCTTGGGCCAGGGACTCCCAAGTGTCAGTGGGGATGTCGCACTTTATCTGGGAGGCTTTGAGGGTGTTCTTGTAACGATTCCTTTGGCTCGTTTGCAGTGTAGGAGTTCAGAGTACAGCGCTTGCTTCTTACTATTAAAATGGACTGAACACAGCACTTCAATGCAAACTCAGTGGGGTGGCACAATGGGCATGATGATTTGCCCTGGGTCTGCAGGTGAGCATGTGGGGGTGGGAAGGAAGGGTTATCAACAATTGTTTGACTGCTTCATTGACATATAAAGTTTGTAATAAACATCTACCAGGAGTATGAATATTAAATGAAAGACTGGGATTTATACAAGGACATGATAGGGCTGGACTGCGATAGTTGAATAAACAGCTGCTTTAATCTGAATGACAGTCAATGTGTTCGAGTACATGCCCTGCATTCGGTAAAGCAATAACATTTACACGTAACTATTTGGGGCACAAAAAGGTCTCGTACAAGAAAGAGAGAACGGCTGCACCTAAACAAATCAGGAAACAGGAGACTTTTAACGATTAATGAAGTAGTTATTGACAATCGTTAAGACTGGGGGGGGGAGGGGGGGGGGGGGGAGAAGGAAGAGAAGGCAAGATGGGAAATTGAATCTTACACAAAATGGACCCGTGAATGACTGATGGGCATCAGATGGTGATGAGGGAGAAGTACGGGATCCAGCACTCAATAACAAGCAGGCAGTGAAAGCAAAGAAATGAGGCAGATTGAAATGGAAGTGCACATCCATCAAGAACCTTACATAGCCACCGGACGTCTCAAAAAGCACTTTACAGTCGAAGAAGTACTTTTGGAGTGTAATCACTGTTGTAATGTGGGAAATGCGGCAGTCAATTTGTGCACAGCAAGCTCCACAAACAGCAATGTGATAATGACCGGATAATCTGTTTTAATGAGGTTGGTTGAGGGATAAATATTGGCCAGGACACCATGGATAACTCCCCTGCTCTTCTTCAAAATAGTGCCACGGAATCTTTTACATCCATTTGAGAGAGCAGACGGGGCCTCATTTAACATCTAAGAATAAGGGGTAAGCCATTTAGGACCGAGATGAGGAAAAACTTCTTCACTCAGAGAATTGTGAACCTGTGGAATTCTCTACCGCAGAAAGTTGTTGAGGCCAGATATATTCAAAAGGGAGTTGGATGTGGCCCTTACAACTAAAGGGATTAAGAGGAATGGAGAGAAAGCAGGAAAGGAGTACTGAAGTTGCATGATCATATTGAATGGTGGTGCAGGCTCGAAGGGCCGAATGGCCTACTCCTGCACCTATTTTCTATGTTTCTATGTCTCATACGAAAGACGGCACCACCGACAGTGCAGAAATCCCTCAGCACTGCACTGAAGTGTCAGCCTGGAGTGGGACTTGAACTGAGCCACAGCTAACACGACTACATGAACACTAGAAGCACTTGTGAGGAGATGCCTGTGCTGGACACTGTTGTAGCAGGTGCTACTACAAAGTAATCGGAATATTAGAAATATGTCCAACCCTGAAAGGTGGAGGTGAAAACAACAGCAAGGGTTTCAGTAAAGGCACACAGGAATGGAAGTGACGTGGCTCTATATCTTGGCTGTTGCTGACAATGAGGAAGTAGATGCTTTGGTAAACTAAAACCTACTCTGCCTGGATGTTTTTAGCTTGAGCTGAGCAACGAAAGCACCAAGGGCTTCCTGCAGGCCGACAGGTTGAAAGGGACAGCTTCTATATAGAGCTACATGGCTAAGTGTAAACAGAAGACGATGTTGATGACATACTGCAACCAACCTAATCCAAATTGAGAATGCCCGAGTGGTTTAGAGTCGGGTTTCATAATGTAACACACAATTCCTGCAGGACGGAGTGGATCAGGAAAGGCACAGCTCATGTCTCGACCTTCTAATGGCAAGAGACTTGAGGCTGTGGCACTCAGAGTGATAGTGACAAGAACACGATCAGGTTCGACACGATTTGGGATACAAAACCGCCAAGGTCCAACACCTAGGAACACAATTCCAAAAAGGCAAACAGCTTAAAAACAAATTGCCTGGGGAGCGGTGGAGGGGAACACTTTGACAACACCCCAGTTAACAGACCAATAATGTTTTATTTTGTTTGCTCCTGGGATATGTGCAACTGAGAGCATTGAGAGTCAGCCATGTAGTGTGGTACAATGCACATAGACCAGATCAGGGAGGGGGGGCACATTCCCTTCCAGGACAGAGACCCGTGAACCGCTTCGGTTTTTAGGACAATCCTGCAGCTTTCATGATTTTTATTATCTGCTGCTAGCCTAGCACATCCAGCAACTGATTGATGGATCGGATTTCACAAGTCGCCATGGTGGGTTTTGAAGGGACGACTTCAGTTGGTCCAGTACCATAAACACAAAGCTAACAAACCCAATTAAAAAACATTTTGTCAAAGATGCAGGAAAGATAGAATTGTAAGATTACCAAGCAGGTCCTAAACGGAGTAGAAAGCCAATCTATAGTGAAATAAAGACATTTTAATGGCTTCGAAGGTGGGAGAACCGGTCGGAGAGGAATTTTTCCAGATTTTTTCTCCTTAAATTGGCCTGAGTTTTTAATCTGGTTTTTGCCTCTCCCAGGAGATCACATGGCTCCGGCTGGGGTGATGTGTAGATGTTTTTAGTATAAGGGGTGTTACAGTGGTGTGGGGCGGACTGGTTGGGCTGGGTGCTCTTTGCCTTTCAGTCACCGTTCATGGGTTTGTATGTAACCTTTAGGGTTGCTGACCGAGGGCCGAGCGACTCTTTGTCGCCCGGCGCGGACACGATGGGCCAAAAATGGCCTCCTTCTGCGCTGTAAATTTCTATGTTTCTATGAATACAGGAACTCTCAGAACCACGATGGTCAGGGTAGCAAAGAGGGAGCAGGGGTTAGCATATGTGGAAGTTAAACATAGCAGGAAGAAATTCTTCCAGTAAACATCCCAGTGCAGTACTGAGGGAGCGCTGCACTGTTGGAGGTGTCGTCTTTTGGATGAGACACTAAACCAAGGCTGCGTACACACTCTCAGTTGGACATAAAAGATCCCATGGCACTATTTCAAAGAAGAGTAGGGGAGTTATTCCCAGTGTCCTGGCCAATATTTATCTCTCAACCAACATAACTAGAAACAGATTATCCAGTCATTATCACAATGCTGTTTGCGGGAGCTGGCTGTGTACAGATTTGGCTGCGGCGATTTCTACGACAGTGACTACACTTCAGAAGTACCTTTATAGACAGAATCGGGCTCAGCTGTGCCCCCAAAAAGCTGAACAGCCCACAACAACTCAGAAGTCTCCGACAAGGTAACAAGAGCGCTGCGAGAAGCTGCCAAATCTTACCCAGCAAACAAAACAGGTTTTTTAAGGGAATGAAACAAAAGGAAAATCAAAACCTGTACTCTCTCTTTATCCAGAGTAGAGCTCTATCTCCTCTTTGCTTCTGAACAGATAAACAATTGAAAGGCAGTCCTGCATTTATATAGTGCTTTTCACGACCGCCAGATGTCCCAAAGGACTTTACAGCCAATGAAGCACTTTTGGAGTGTAGTCACTGCTGCAATGTGGGAAACGCAGCAGCCAATTTGCGCACAGCAAGCTCCCAAAACAGCAATGAGATAATGACCAGATCATCTGTTTTTTTAGTGATGTCGATTAAGGGATAAATATTGGCCAGGACACCAAGGATAACGCCTCTGCTCTTCTTCGAAATAGTGCCATGGGATCATTTACGTCCACGAGAGAGCAGACGGGGCCTCAGTTTAACATCTCATCCGAAAGACGGCATCTCCGACAGTGCAGCTCTCCCTCAGCACTGCACTGGGGTGTCAACCTGGATTTTTTTTGTGCTCAAGCCCCTAGAGTGGAACTCAAACCCACAACCTTCTGACTCAGAGGCGGGTGTACTACCCACTGAGCCATGGTTGATACTTGACACCGATACTACCGATTTCATCTGGGGCCATGTATGATTGTGAACAGGGCGTGTTTTCAATAGGTAATACAAGAATAGTTGACAAAATGACCAGAGATGACCTGTTGCCATTTGTGTGGGTGTCCTTTCACCAGATCTGCCTGGGGCGGGGGGGCCTGATTGGGCTCAGAACATAAGAATTAGGAACAGGAGTAGGTCATCTAGCCCCTCGAGCCTGCTCCACCATTCAACAAGATCATGGCTGATCTGGCCGTGGACTCAGCTCCACTTGCCCGCCCGCTCCCCATAACCCTTAATTCCCTTATTAGTTAAAAATCTATCTATCTGTGATTTGAATACATTCAATGAGCTAGCCTCAACTGCTTCCTTGGACAGAGAATTCCACAGATTCACAACCCTCTGGGAGAAGAAATTCCTTCTCAACTCGGTTTTAAATTGGCTCCCCCGTATTTTGAGGCTGTGCCCCCAAGTTCTAGTCTCCCCGACCAGTGGAAACAACCTCTCTGCCTCTATCTTGTCTATCTCTTTCATTATTTTAAATGTTTCTATAAGATCACCCCTCATCCTTCTGAACTCCAACAAGTAAAGACCCAGTCTCCTCAATCTATCATCATAAGGTAACCCCCTCATCTCTGGAATCAGCCTAGTGAATCGTCTCTGTACCCCCTCCAAAGCTAGTATATCCTTCCTTAAGTGTGAGCAAAACTGAATGCAGTACTCCAGGTGCGGCCTTACCAATACCCTGTACAGTTGCAGCAGGACCTCCCTGCTTTTGTACTTCATCCCTCTCGCAATGAAGGCCAACATTCCATTCGCCTTCCTGATTACCTGCTGCACCTGCAAACTAACTTTTTGGGGTGGCTGGTGAGGTGACAAGGGTCAGGGACCTGCTCGATGGCGGAGGAGCGGGCTGGATGGCGCCAGACACGCTGGCGCGGCGCCTAAATTCTGCCAACGTCCGCCACGCGGCCGATGCCATCGAGTCGCTAAAAAGAGCTCTGGGCCCCGACTCCGTTAGGTGCATCGAGGAGGCTCAAGCACGTGGGGAGATCCCGTCCGAACTGACCCCCGTCCGGACGGAATTCCTCATTGGCGCCAAACCCCGGAACCTCCCTCGGGGACCGGCGCCTCACAACTTGAGCCGCCTCGGGGAAATCCCCTCCATGCCTTTCAGTTCCACTCGGAGGGGTTTCCTGTACGGGCTGCTCCTGCACACTCTCAACTTTGCCATCCTCGCCTGCCGTCCGGACACGCCATGGCGTACCATCTTGCCGTCCGGAGGCGGCGGGGGTCCCCGATGGAGGGCACTCTACGCAGGGGTCCTCCCACTATTCATCGGGGACTTGGCCTGGAGGGTGGTGCACGGAGCAGTGCCGTGCAATAAATTTTTAAGCCGGTTCACGGACTCCCAGGCCGCCTGCAATTTCTGCGGTCTGGAGGAGTCCGTGTTCCATGTTTTTATTGAGTGCACGAGGTTGCAGCCCCTGTTCCACTATTTGAAGGGGCTGCTCCTGAAATTCTGGCTGCACTTCAGTCCCACTCTCCTGATCTTTGGGCACCCTGTGCGGAGGGCCTCCTCGTAGGACTGCTCCTGGGCACGGCCAAGGGTGCCATCAGCCGGTCCAGGCAGCGGGCGGTCGAGGGGGTCGTTCAACCTGACTGCCTGCCTCTCTTCCGCTCTTACATCCGGTCCAGGGTGTCCTTGGAGATGGAGCACGCGGTGTCCACCGGTACGCTCGCGGCCTTCCGTGAGAGGTGGGCACCGGAGGGACTGGAGTGCATCATCACGCCCGGCAACCAAATTTTAATTTGATTTTACGTTTTAAAGTTTAATTTGTTTTAATTGCCGGTGGTTTTAGTGTCCCCCTTCCCTTTTATAGGGGGCACTGGGGAAAAAAGGTGATTTTAGTGCCCAAAAAAAAACCAAAAAAAAAGAAAAACCCAAAAAACCAAAAAAAGAGGGCCTTGTAAATGTCCGGTGTGTCATCCAGGTCAGGTGGCACCGATTAATGTTTTTGTTTTGCAGATAAACTCCAAAAAGAGTTTCATGCAAATGGCATTGTAAATGTTGGTGTTTCCCCCAGATCGGGGGGCACGGTTTAATGTTTTTTTCCGTTAACTCCCTAAAAGAGTTTCATGCACAAGGACCCCCAGGTCCCTCTGCATCGCAGCATGTTGTAATTTCTCCCCATTCAAATAATATTCCCTTTTACTGTTTTTTTTCTTCCCAAGGTGGATGACCTCACATTTTCCGACATTGTATTCCATCTGCCAAACCTGAGCCCATTCGCTTAACCTATCTAAATCTCTTTGCAGCCACTCTGTGTCCTCGACACAACCCGCTTTCCCACTAATCTTTGTGTCATCTGCAAATTTTGTTACACTACACTCTGTCCCCTCTTCCAGGTCATCTATGTATATTGTAAACAGTTGTGGTCCCAGCACCGATCCCTGTGGCACACCATTAACCACCAATTTCCAACCTGAAAAGGACCCATTTATCCTGACTCTCTGCTTTCTGTTAGCCAGCCAATTCTCGATCCATGCTAATACATTTCCTCTGACTCCGCGTACCTTTATCTTCTGCAGTAAACTTTTGTGTGGCACCTTATCGAATGCCTTTCGGAAATCTAAATACACCACATCCATCGGTACACCTCTATCCATCATGTTCGTTATATTCTTAAAGAATTCCAGTAAATTAGTTAAACATGATTTCCCCTTCATGAATCCATATTGCGTCTGATTGATTGCACTATTCCTATCTCGATGTCCCGCTATTTCTTCCTTAATGATAGCTTCAAGCATTTTCCCCACTACAGATGTTAAACTAACCGGCCTATAGTTACCTGCCTTTTGTCTGCCCCCTTTTTTTTTTTTAAAAACAGAGGCGTTACATTAGCTGCTTTCCAATCCGCTGGTACCTCCCCAGAGTCCAGAGAATTTTGGTAGATTATAACGAATGCATCTGCTATAACTTCCACCATCTCTTTTACTACCCTGGGATGCATTTCATCAGGACCAGGGGACTTGTCTACCTTGAGATCCATTAGCCTGTCCAGCACTACCTCCCTAATGATAGTGATTGTCTCAAGGTCCTCCCTTCCCACATTCCCGTGACCAGCAATTTTTGACATGGTTTTTGTGTCTTCCACTGTGAAGACCGAAGCAAAATAATTGGTTAAGGTCTCAGCCATTTCCACATTTCCCATTATTAAATCCCCCTTCTCATCTTCTAAGGGACCAACATTTACTTTAGTCACTCTTTTCCGTTTTATATATATCGGTAAAACTGTTTTTATGTTTTGCGCAAGTTTACTTTCGTAATCTATCTTTCCTTTCTTTATTGCTTTCTTAGTCATTCTTTGCTGTCGTTTAAAATTTTCCCAATCTTCTAGTTTCCAACTAACCTTGGCCACCTTATACGCATTGGTTTTTAATTTGATACTCTCCTTTATTTCCTTGGTTATCCACGGCTGGTTATCCCTTCTCTTCCCGCCCTTCTTTTTCACTGGAATATATTTTTGTTGAGCACTATGAAAGAGCTCCTTAAAAGTCCTCCACTGTTCCTCAATTGTGCCACCGTTTAGTCTGTGTTCCCAGTCTACTTTAGCCAACTCTGCCCTCATCCTACTGTAGTCCCCTTTAAGTATCAGGCTTCATTCAATTCCACCGGCAGTGGGGTCCTAGTACCGCCCTCAAGATATGGCGCAACCAGAACGCTGTACACTTTACGCATCCGAAAGGCGGCACCTCCAACAGTGCAGCACTCCCTCAGCACTGCACTGGGAGCGTCAGCCTAGATTTATGAGCTCAAGTCTCTGGAGTGGGACTTGAAACCACAACCTGCTGACTCAGAAGCGACATCGTAGCCAACACTGGCTACACCCAACACCTGCCCCGGAGATGTCACTGGAACATGATCAGGGACCAGAATCTTGCAAAAAAAGAAAGGCTTGCATTTATGCAGTGCTTTTCATGAGCACCCAACATCCTAAAGTGCTTTACAGTGAGCGAAATGCCTTTGAAGTGTGGTCACTGTTGTAATGTAGGAAATGTGTCAGCCAATTTGCACACAGCAAGCTCCAACAAATAGCAACGTGATAATGACCAGATAATCTGTTTTTAATGATGTCGGTTGAGGGATAAATATTGACCAAGACACTGGTGATAACTCCCCTACTCTTCTTCGAAATAGTACCATGGGATCTTTTACGCACCCGAGAGAACTTGATTTAACGTCTCAACCGAAAGGCGGCCACTCCAACAGTGCGGCGCTCCCTCAGTACTGCCCCTCCGACAGTGCGGCCCTCCCTCAGCACCGCCCCTCCGACAGTGTGGCCCTCCCTCAGCACCGCCCCTCCGACAGTGCGGCCCTCCCTCAGCAGCGCCCCTCCGACAGTGCGGCCCTCCCTCAGCACCGCCCCTCCGCCAGTGCGGCCCTCCCTCAGCACCGCCCCTCCGACAGTGCGGCCCTCCCTCAGCACTGCCCCTCCGACAGTGCGTCCCTCCCTCAGCACCGCCCCTCCGACAGTGCGTCCCTCCCTCAGCACCGCCCCTCCGACAGTGCGGCCCTCCCTCAGCACCGCCCCTCCGACAGTGCGGCCCTCCCTCAGCACCGCCCCTCCGACAGTGCGGCCCTCCCTCAGCACTGCCCCTCCCTCAGCACCACCCCTCCGACAGTGCTGCGCTCCCTCAGTACTGCCCCATCGACAGTGCGGCGCTCCCTCAGCACCGCCCCTCCGACAGTGCGGCCCTCCCTCAGCACCGCCCCTCCGACAGTGCGGCCCTCCCTCAGCACCGCCCCTCCGACAGTGCGGCCCTCCCTCAGCACCGCCCCTCCGACAGTGCGGCCCTCCCTCAGCACCGCCCCTCCGACCCTCCCTCAGCACCGCCCCTCCGACAGTGCGGCCCTCCCTCAGCACCGCCCCTCCGACAGTGCGGCCCTCCCTCAGCACCGCCCCTCCGCCAGTGCGGCCCTCCCTCAGCACCGCCCCTCCGACAGTGCGGCCCTCCCTCAGCACCGCCCCTCCGACAGTGCGGCCCTCCCTCAGCACTGCCCCTCCCTCAGCACCGCCCCTCCAACAGTGCGGCCCTCCCTCAGCACTGCCCCTCCCTCAGCAACGCACCTCATACAGTGCGGCCCTCCCTCAGCACCGCCCCTCCGCCAGTGCGGCCCTCCCTCAGCACCGCCCCTCCGCCAGTGCGGCCCTCCCTCCGCCAGTGCGGCCCTCCCTCAGCACTGCCCCTCCGACAGTGCGGCCCTCCCTCAGCACCGCCCCTCCGCCAGTGCGGCCCTCCCTCAGCACCGCCCCTCCCTCAGCACCGCCCCTCCGACAGTGCGGCCCTCCCTCAGCACCGCCCCTCCGACAGTGCGGCCCTCCCTCAGCACCGCCCCTCCGACAGTGCGGCCCTCCCTCAGCACCGCCCCTCCGACAGTGCGGCCCTCCCTCAACACCGCCCCTCCGACAGTGCGGCCCTCCCTCAGCACCGCCCCTCCGACAGTGCGGCCCTCCCTCAGCACCGCCCCTCCGACAGTGCGGCCCTCCCTCAGCACTGCCCCTCCGACAGTGCGGCCCTCCCTCAGCACCGCCCCTCCGCCAGTGCGGCCCTCCCTCAGCACCGCCCCTCCCTCAGCACCGCCCCTCCGACAGTGCGGCCCTCCCTCAGCACCGCCCCTCCGCCAGTGCGGCCCTCCCTCAGCACCGCCCCTCCGACAGTGCGGCCCTCCCTCAGCACCGCCCCTCCGACAGTGCGGCCCTCCCTCAGCACCGCCCCTCCGCCAGTGCGGCCCTCCCTCAGCACCGCCCCTCCGACAGTGCGGCCCTCCCTCAGCACCGCCCCTCCGACAGTGCGGCCCTCCCTCAGCACTGCCCCTCCCTCAGTACTGCCCCTCCGACAGTGCGGCCCTCCCTCAGCACCGCCCCTCCGACAGTGCGGCCCTCCCTCAGCACTGCCCCTCCGACAGTGCGTCCCTCCCTCAGCACCGCCCCTCCGACAGTGCGTCCCTCCCTCAGCACCGCCCCTCCGACAGTGCGGCCCTCCCTCAGCACCGCCCCTCCGACAGTGCGGCCCTCCCTCAGCACCGCCCCTCCGACAGTGCGGCCCTCCCTCAGCACTGCCCCTCCCTCAGCACCACCCCTCCGACAGTGCTGCGCTCCCTCAGTACTGCCCCATCGACAGTGCGGCGCTCCCTCAGCACCGCCCCTCCGACAGTGCGGCCCTCCCTCAGCACCGCCCCTCCGACAGTGCGGCCCTCCCTCAGCACCGCCCCTCCGACAGTGCGGCCCTCCCTCAGCACCGCCCCTCCGACAGTGCGGCCCTCCCTCAGCACCGCCCCTCCGACCCTCCCTCAGCACCGCCCCTCCGACAGTGCGGCCCTCCCTCAGCACCGCCCCTCCGACAGTGCGGCCCTCCCTCAGCACCGCCCCTCCGCCAGTGCGGCCCTCCCTCAGCACCGCCCCTCCGACAGTGCGGCCCTCCCTCAGCACCGCCCCTCCGACAGTGCGGCCCTCCCTCAGCACTGCCCCTCCCTCAGCACCGCCCCTCCAACAGTGCGGCCCTCCCTCAGCACTGCCCCTCCCTCAGCAACGCACCTCATACAGTGCGGCCCTCCCTCAGCACCGCCCCTCCGCCAGTGCGGCCCTCCCTCAGCACCGCCCCTCCGCCAGTGCGGCCCTCCCTCAGCACTGCCCCTCCGACAGTGCGGCCCTCCCTCAGCACCGCCCCTCCGCCAGTGCGGCCCTCCCTCAGCACCGCCCCTCCCTCAGCACCGCCCCTCCGACAGTGCGGCCCTCCCTCAGCACCGCCCCTCCGACAGTGCGGCCCTCCCTCAGCACCGCCCCTCCGACAGTGCGGCCCTCCCTCAGCACCGCCCCTCCGACAGTGCGGCCCTCCCTCAACACCGCCCCTCCGACAGTGCGGCCCTCCCTCAGCACCGCCCCTCCGACAGTGCGGCCCTCCCTCAGCACCGCCCCTCCGACAGTGCGGCCCTCCCTCAGCACTGCCCCTCCGACAGTGCGGCCCTCCCTCAGCACCGCCCCTCCGCCAGTGCGGCCCTCCCTCAGCACCGCCCCTCCCTCAGCACCGCCCCTCCGACAGTGCGGCCCTCCCTCAGCACCGCCCCTCCGCCAGTGCGGCCCTCCCTCAGCACCGCCCCTCCGACAGTGCGGCCCTCCCTCAGCACCGCCCCTCCGACAGTGCGGCCCTCCCTCAGCACCGCCCCTCCGCCAGTGCGGCCCTCCCTCAGCACCGCCCCTCCGACAGTGCGGCCCTCCCTCAGCACCGCCCCTCCGACAGTGCGGCCCTCCCTCAGCACTGCCCCTCCCTCAGTACTGCCCCTCCGACAGTGCGGCCCTCCCTCAGCACCGCCCCTCCGCCAGTGCGGCCCTCCCTCAGCACCGCCCCTCCGCCAGTGCGGCCCTCCCTCAGCACTGCCCCTCCGACAGTGCGGCCCTCCCTCAGCACCGCCCCTCCGCCAGTGCGGCCCTCCCTCAGCACCGCCCCTCCCTCAGCACCGCCCCTCCGACAGTGCGGCCCTCCCTCAGCACCGCCCCTCCGACAGTGCGGCCCTCCCTCAGCACCGCCCCTCCGACAGTGCGGCCCTCCCTCAGCACCGCCCCTCCGACAGTGCGGCCCTCCCTCAACACCGCCCCTCCGACAGTGCGGCCCTCCCTCAGCACCGCCCCTCCGACAGTGCGGCCCTCCCTCAGCACCGCCCCTCCGACAGTGCGGCCCTCCCTCAGCACTGCCCCTCCGACAGTGCGGCCCTCCCTCAGCACCGCCCCTCCGCCAGTGCGGCCCTCCCTCAGCACCGCCCCTCCCTCAGCACCGCCCCTCCGACAGTGCGGCCCTCCCTCAGCACCGCCCCTCCGCCAGTGCGGCCCTCCCTCAGCACCGCCCCTCCGACAGTGCGGCCCTCCCTCAGCACCGCCCCTCCGACAGTGCGGCCCTCCCTCAGCACCGCCCCTCCGCCAGTGCGGCCCTCCCTCAGCACCGCCCCTCCGACAGTGCGGCCCTCCCTCAGCACCGCCCCTCCGACAGTGCGGCCCTCCCTCAGCACTGCCCCTCCCTCAGTACTGCCCCTCCGACAGTGCGGCCCTCCCTCAGCACCGCCCCTCCGACAGTGCGGCCCTCCCTCAGCACTGCCCCTCCGACAGTGCGGCCCTCCCTCAGCACTGCCCCTCCCTCAGCACCGCCCCTCCGACAGTGCGGCCCTCCCTCAGCACTGCCCCTCCGACAGTGCGGCCCTCCCTCAGCACTGCCCCTCCCTCAGCACTGCCCCTCCGACAGTGCGGCCCTCCCTCAGCACTGCCCCTCCGACAGTGCGGCCCTCCCTCAGCACTGCCCCTCCGACAGTGCGGCCCTCCCTCAGCACTGCCCCTCCCTCAGCACTGCCCCTCCGACAGTGCGGCCCTCCCTCAGCACTGCCCCTCCGACAGTGCGGCACTCCCTCAGCACCGGCACTCCCTCAGCACTGCCCCTCCGACAGTGCAGCACTCCCTCAGCACTGCACTGGGAGTGTCAGCCTGGATTTTGTGCTCAGACTCCTGGAGTGGGGCTTGAGCCCACGACCTTCTGACTCTCCTGCGACAGTGCTGCCCACTGAGCCACATTAAATAACTTTAAATAAACTCTCTGCTCCCTCAGCCAGGGGACAATGGAGCCAATTGCCAGCCTCCCCCTGTCCACACCCACAATGGGCTGCTCCACATCCCCCGCCGCCCGGCTGCGCTGTAGGGCCCACTCACCCTTCCTGCGGCCGATGGTCCACTCGCTGTTCACCAGCAGGATGTGGCTCTCGCTCTCCCGGTCCAGGCGGCTGAGCCGGCCCCAGGCCTGGTTCTCCAGCGGCTGCATGTCCTCCCCCCAGGGGCAGGCCTCAGGCCTGGGGGCCGCGGCCGGCCATCGCCTCACGCAAACCCGCGGCAGGGCGGCCCTGGGCTCGGTCACTCCTTTTCCTCCCCCCCCGCCACACCGGCTTCTCTCTCGCCTTCACTCCGGCCTCTTCTCGCAGCCAAACAGCTGGGGGAGGGGAAGGGGGGGGGGGGGGGGGAAACGGAAGGGGGACGGGGCGGGCCTCACTCGGCCAGGTCCCGCCCAATACCCTGCCATTGGCTCCTGCGCGGCCGACCCGTGCTCTGATTGGTCGGACACGCCCGTCAATCAAAGCCGGGAGCTGAAGCCGACGCCACACCTGTCACGTGATGGGGGAGGGTTTTCTCCGCGTCTGTCCCCAGCGCTCTCTGCTGCCCCCACCGGCAGCTCCTGGAACTGCTGCCCCCTCCCACCACCATGAAATGAAATCAGAAAATGCTGGGAATACTCAGCAGGTCAGACAGCATCTATGGTGAGAGAGAGAAACATAGAATATAATCATACAGCTGAGGAGGCAGCCATTCAGCCCATGCCGTCTCTCTGCAAGAGCACCTCAGCCAGTCCCGCTCCCCTGCCCTTTCCCCGTAACCCTGCAATATTTTTCCTTCAGGTACTTATCCAATTTCCTTTTGGAAGCCACGATTGAATCTGCCTTCACCTCCCTTTCAGGCAGCGCATTCCAGATCCTAACCACTCATGTCGCCTTTGTTTCTTTGTGTCCTCCTCACAGCTTCCAGACCACCTCGCTTTGTATCGTTAAAAAACTTAGATACAGTACATTCAGCCCCTTCATCGAGGTCATTAATAGAGATTGTAAATAGCTGAGGCCCTAGCACTGATCCTTGCGGCCGACCTGAAAAGGACCCGTTTATCCCTACTCCCTGTTTTCTGTCCGTTAACCAATCTTCTATCCATGCTAATACATTACCTCCAATCCCATGAGCCCTTATCTTGTGTAATAATCTTTTAGGTGGCACCTTATCGAATGTCTTTTGTAAATCCAAATATACTACATCCACTGGTTCCCCTTTAGCTACCCTATGAGTTACATCCTCAAAAACCTCTAATAAATTTGTCAAACACAATTTTCCTTTCATAAAACTAGAATACTCCTGTGAAGTGCCTTAGAACATTTTACTACATTAAAAACGCTATATAAATATAAGTTGTTGTTGTTGTTGATTAAGGCCTCTTTCCAAAGCTTTAACATCCTTCCTAAAGTGTGGTGCCCACAATTGAACGCAATACTCCAGCTGAGGCCTAATCAGCGATTTATAAAGGTATCGCATAACTTCCTTGCTTTTGTATTCTTATGCCTTTATGCATAATGTCAAGGATCCCATGGGCTTATATTTTAACAGCCTATCAACCTACCTAACCTATTCTTAAATGTTGACGTGGTCTCTGTTTCAATCAGTAACTACAGCCTCACAACTCTGCAAAACAGTTTCACCTGCTCTGTCCTAAACCCCTCTCATTTATATCTCTGTCCCCTTATTCTAGATCCCTCAGATCAGCTAACTCAGCACAGATCAAGGAATAGATCCTGGGATTTTATTAGATCGTCCCAAAGCACCTTGCAATCATTGAAGTACTTTTGAAGTGTAGTCATCCCTGCATCGTTACCTCTGGTGTCCCCCAAGGATCTATCCGTGGCCCCCTCCTATTTCTCATCTACATGTTGCCCCTTGGCGACATCCTTCGAAAACAGTTTCCACATGTACGCTGATTACACCCAGCTCTACCTCACCACCACATCTCTCCATCCCTCCCTCCAAGGTCTCTAAATTGCCAGACTGCTTGTCCGACATCCAGTTCTGGATGAGCAGAAATTTTCTCCAATTGAATATTGGGTAGGCCGAAGCCATTGTTTTCGGGCCCCGATACAAACTCCGTTCCCAAGCCACTGACTCCATCCCTCTCCCCAACTTCTATCTGAGGCAGAACCAGACTGTTCACAACCTTGATGTAAAATTTGACCCTGAAATGAGCGGTAATCTCTTCAAGTCCCACAACTCCCCCGAGATGTCTGCGCTCCTCTAATTCTGCCCTCTTGAGCATTCCTGATTGTAATCGCTCCACCATCGGTGGCCGTGCCTTCTGTTGCCGAGGCCCCAAACTCGAGAATTTCCTACCTAAACCTCTCCACCTCCTTTAAGACGCTCTTTGACTAAGCTTTTGGTTATCTGCGCTAATTTCTATTTATGCGGCTTGGTGTCAAATTTTTTTCATCTCATAATTCTCCTGTGAAATGCCTTGGGACATTTCACTATGTTAAAGGCGCTATATAAATGCAAGTTATTCTTGTTGCTATAGTCACTGTTGTATTGTAGGGAACACAAAGAGCAACGAGATAAACGACCAGATCGTCTGTTTTAGTGACGTTGATTGAGGGATGAATATTGGCCAGGACACCAGGGATAACTCCCCTGCTCTTCTTCAAAATAGTGCCACGGGATCTTTTACATTCACCTGAGAGAGTAGTCGGAACCTCTGTTTAATGTCTCATCCAAAAGACGGTACCTCTGACAGTGCAGTACTCCCTCAGTCCTTCACGGCAAACGAGCCAAAGGTGGGCAGCGAAAAAGTTACACGGACACCCTCAAAGCCTCCCTGATAAAGTGCAACCTCCCCACCGACACCTGGGAGTCCCTGGCCAAAGACCACCCTAAGTGGAGGAAGTGCATCCGAGAGGGCGCTGAGCACCTAGAGTCTCAACGCCGAGAGCATGCAGAAATCAAGCGCAGGCAGCGGAAGGAGCGTACGGCAAACCAGTCCCACCCACCCACCCTTTCCTTCAACCACTGTCTGTCCCACCTGTGACAGGGACTGTGGTTCTCATATTGGACTGTACAGCCACCTAAGGACTCATTTTAAGAGTGGAAGCAAGTCTTCCTCGATTCCGAGGGACCGCCGATGACTCCCTCAGTGCTGCACTGGAGTTTCGGCCTAGATTTTGCGCTCAAGTCTCTGGAGTGGGGCTTGAACCCACAATCTTCTGACTCAGATGCTCTTGTGTTTTTTCCTATTGCTGCAGGAAGAGCAGCACAAGTAGAGGCTGTTTAATATCTCTGTCCCCTTATTGTGGACCCATTTAGGGGGTCTGCCTGAACCACTCAACCACAGAGTGGTCAGAGCCGTGAGTAGCTCGAAAAATGGAGACACAATAAAATGGTTACTGCGGTTAAGGGAAACAGACATGTTTCTCTGGTCATCTCACATGCTTGAAAACCCAACACCTTGCTTCCACATCGCCAAACCAAGCTGTTTGGGAGCTCGGAGTTGGCCTATTCCTCTCCTCGTGGGCTGACTTGGCCCACTCTGCTTTGCTAAGCTTTTCTGTGTCACTTTCACATCTGCTGCTTTCCCCCCCCCGCATTCTCACCTATTAACGTGTGGGACGCTTCCATTTACTCCCACTCCAGGAAAATCGTCACTGGCCATTGGTGAGTCTGGTTCTGTCCCCCACCCCCGCGCCCCCCTGCCACCGGACAGATAGAGAGATGCAGGTTTACTGGAATGAGGGAGGGAGGGTTCCATTTGAAATGTTCTAACTTTGCGATAAGAAGAAACAGAAAGATCTTGGGGTAGAAATTCAGTCACTTAGCGCCCCTGGAGAGGGTGGGAACAGGGGCGTTAAAGGGGTTCAGAGCCGCGAGCGCCAGCATTCGCGCCGTTCGGCACATTGTGTGCCGGTACTGGCGGTGCTGACTAGTACTGCCTGGGGGGGGGGGGGCCGGGGTGCTAACAGGCCGGGGGGTGTGCAACACCTCTGGTTTCGACAGTACGATGATTTTCACTTGGCGCTGACCCTGTAGCGCCCCTTAGTGGGACCGCCTGGGAAAGCGGACGGTGCGAGCTGTTCTGGCGGCAGCGAGGGAAGAAATGACGACACGAGGCAAGTGTGACTGGTTTTTCTGTTTGCGACTTATGTTGATGTGGGGCGATGAAGGTATTGGGGATTTGTTGACGATTGTTTTTTCCCCCCCCCCGGGGAGGCCTCGCTCAGGGCGCTCCGAGGCCGGCTGTTTAGCTCGGGGGATTTTCAGTGGCTCCAGCAGCCTAGCGCCCCGAGAGAGGTGTGTAACGCCTCCCTTAGCGCTCCGCGCCACACTCAGGGCCCAGCTCCTGAATTTTGCGGCTGCCGACGCAAACCATTTCCTGACGCAAAATTTACCGCCCCGCCACCATTAGCGCCCTAATAAGCCCACAACCGAATTTCCACCCCCAGGTATTTCTATAGCGCCTTTCATGACCTCAGAGCGTTGCAAAGCGCTTTACAGCCAATGAAGTACTTTTGAAGTCACCCTGTTGTATTGTGGGAAAAAGCAGCAGCCAATTTGTGCACACCAAAACCAGCAATGAGATGGATGACCCGATAATCTGCTCTTGTGATGTTAGTTAAGGGATATATTGGCCGAGGACACACTTTACTGATATAAGCTCCTGGATCAAACACAATTGGACATGTATTCCAAACGTAGGTTTTAATTAACCGTACAAATATTTTATCAGACACTATCCCGGACATGCAAAGGTGACAGTTATACCTGATGCAAATTAGCAACATGCACCGGGTGTCTCGAAAGCTGATCTCTCGTAGGACTGAGACACAGGAACTGTGCTGTTGTTGCGTCACAATTCAAAGTCCTGGGCCTGTGCGATTTGTATCCTCACGGACAATGTGGAAATACTGACGGAATGTTTCAACTGGTCATTGAAATGGTGATGAGGGCACAGGCCCCAAGATAATCACAGGAAGAATTCAAATGGAAAATATTCCTGACACAGTAGGAGGTTAAGATGTCGAATTCTCTGCTTGAAACCACTTGATTCCTGGGATGAGAGAGTTGTCCTACGAGGAGGGATTGAGTAAATGGGGCCTATACTCTCTGGAGTTGAGAAGAATGAACGCTGATATTGAAAGATATAAGATTATGAGGCGGATTGACAGAGTAGATGCTGAGAGGCTGTTTCTCCTGGCTGGAGAAAGAAAGGATTTGAATTTATATAGCGCATTTCAAGACCACCGGACATCTCAAAGCGCTTTACAGCCAATGAAGTACTTTTAAAAAAAGTGTAGTTACTGTTGTAATGTGGAAAACGCACAGCAAGCTCCCACAAACAGCAATGTGATAATGACCAGATAATTTGTTTTTTGTTATGTTTGAGGGCTAAATATTGGCCCCAGGACACTGGGGATAACTCCCCTGCTCTTCTTCGAAATAGTGCCATGGGATTTTTTACATCCAAGTGAGTGAGCAGACGGGGCCTTGGTTTAACATCTCATCCGAAAGATGGATGTGTCTAGAACAAGGTGGTATAGTCTCAGGATAAGGGATCGACCATTTAAGATTGAGATGAGGAGGAATTTCTTCACTCAGAGGGTGGTGAAGCTTTGGAATTATCTGACCCAATGGATGCTCAGTCGTCGAGTATATTCAAGGAGGAGATCGATAGATTTTTGGACTCTTGGGGAATCAAGGGCTATGGGGATTGGGGAAGTGGAGTTGAGGTTGAAGATCAGCCATGATCTTATTGAATGGCGGAGCAGGCTCGAGGGGTCATATTGCTTACTCCTGCTCCTAATTCTTATGTTCTTAGGAAGCAGAGTACATGAATTCTTTTAAAAAAGGAATGAGACCATTGCATGGAATGTACGGCACAGAAACAGGCCATTCGGTTAATGGCTCCGTGCCGGGGTTTATGCTCCACACCAGCCCCCCCTCCACCCGACTTCATCTCACCCCATCAACATCTCCTTCTATTCCTTTCTCCCTCGTGGACTTATCAAGCTTCTTCTTAAATGCATCGATACGGTTTGCCTCAACGAGTGCTCCACATCCATCCACGACCGTTACATGATAATGGAATATTAAAGGTTATGTGGAGTGAGCAGGCGAGTGCGATTAGACTGAGTGGCTCATGTGGGGAAAAACACTGGCGCTCACAATCCCGACTTGGAAATATATCGCCATTCATTTATCGTCGCTGGGTCAAAATCCTGGAACTCCCTCCCTGTGGGAGCACCTTCACCACACGGACTGCAGCGGTTCAAGGCAGCGGCTCACCATCACTTTCTCAATCAGAACATAAGAAATAGGAGCAGGAGTAGGCCATACGTGCCCTCGAGCCTGCTCCGCCATTTATGGCTGATCCGATCATGGACTCAGCTCACTTCCCTGCCCGCTCCCCATAACCCCTTAGTCTCTTATCGGTTAAGAAGCTGTCTATTTCTGTCTTAAATTTATTAAATGTCCCAGCTTCCACAGCTCTCTGAGGCAGCGAATTCCACAGATTTACAACCCTCAGAGAAGAAATTCCTCCTCATCTCAGTTTTAAATAGACGGCCCCTTATTCTAAGATCATGCCCTCTATTTCTAGTCTCCTCTATTAGTGGCAACATCCTCTCTGCATCCACCTTGTCAAGCCCCCTCATAATCTTATACGTTTCAATAAGATCACCTCTCATTCTTCTGAATTCCAATGAGTAGAGGCCCAACCTCCTCAACCTTTCTTCATAAGGTTAAAAGGGCAATTAGAGATGGGCAATAAATGCCGGCCTTGCCACTACATCATATCCCCAGAATGAATTTTTTTTTTTTTAATTTTTTTTTATTTTAAAAACAGCCTGTTTCTGTGCTACAGCACTCCTCCAGCTCATCATTTATGGGCAACTGTACCGGAGCTCGATATTGTGCCAATGTCGGGCAAGTCAGCCGTGGCTCAGTGGGCAATACACTCGCCTCAGAGTCAGAAGGTTGTGTCAGAAGCGTTTAGTCCCACTCCAGGGACTTGAGCACAAAAATCTAAGCTGACACTCCCAGTGCAGTACTGAAGGAGCTCCGCACTGTAGGAGGTGCCATCTTTCGGATGAGACGTTAAACCGAGGCCCCGTCTGCTCTCAACTAGATCCCATGGCACTATTTCGACAAGAGCAGGGGAGCTATCCCCGGTGTCCTGGCCAATATTTACTCCTCAATTAACATAACAAAAGCAAACCAGATTATCTGATGATTATCACATTGCTGTGTGTGGGAGCTTGCTGTGCACAAATTGGCTGCCGCGTTTCCCACGTTACAACAGTGACTACACTCCAAAAGTACTTCATTGGCTGTAAAGCACTTTGAGACGTCCGGTGGTCGTGAAAGGTGCTATATAAATGCAAGCCTTTCTTTCTTTCATAGATGTTGCTGTGATCGGAACATTAGGAACATGAGTTGGTCATTCAATTAGATCACGGCTGATCCATATCTCAAATCCATCTATCCGCCTTTGCTCCATAATCCTTAGAGACGCTTGCCCAAGAAAGAGCTATCTATCTCAGTCCTGAAAGTTCCAATTGTCGCCCGGTATCCACAAGCTTTTTGAGAGCCTTCCCGATTTTTATTTGCATTTATATAATGGGATCTTGCTGTGCACACATTAGCTTCTGCATCTCCTACACTTCAAAGTACTTTGTTGGTTATGAAGCTTCTTTGGAGCCATCCTGGGGTCATGAATGGCACTATGTAAAATGCAAGTTCTTTCTTTAGTCAAATATGGATCAGCAGATTTGAGAAATTAGCTGACTGGTGTGATGTGTGCACCTATGAGTATGCTCACAGGTTTGTACAGGTGTTGAGAGGAGGCGGGGGTCCCCAATGGAGTGCACTCTACGTGGGAGCCCTCCCACTGTTTATTGGGGACTTGGCCTGGAGGGTGGTGCACGGAGCAGTCCTGTGCAATAAATTTTTAAGTCGGTTCACGGGCTCCCAGCCTGCCTGTAATTTCTGCGGTCTGGAAGAGTCCGTGTTCCACGTGTATGTTCAGTGGGTGAGGTTGCAGCCCCTCATCCAACATTTGAAGGGGCTGCTCCTCAAATTCTGCTTGCACTTCAGTCCCACACTCCTGATCTTTGGGCACCCTGTGCGGAGGGGAGCGGGCAGGTTGGAAGGCCGCCTCATAGGGCTGCTCCCGGGCACGGCCAAGCGGGCCATCAGCCGGTCCAGGCAGCGGGCGGTCGAGGGGGTCGTTCAGCCCGACTGCCTGCCTCTCTTCCGCGGTTACATCCAAGCCAGGGTGTCCCTGGAGATGGAGCACGCGGTGTCCACCGGTACGCTCGCGGCCTTCCGCAAGAGGTGGGCGCCGGAGGGACTGGAGTGCATCATCACCCCCGGCAACCAAATTTTAATTTGATTTAAGTTTACTGTCCAAAGTTTAATTTGTTTAATGTGTCGGTTTTAGTGCCTCCCGTTAATAAGGGGGCACTTGATTTATGGGTTTTACAAAATAGTTGTAGAGCTGTTGAGTTGGGAGTGGCTTAAGCCAGTCAGGTGATGTTCACAAGACTCAATAAAACCCCAGCCAGTTGGGTTTGGGGGATCCACGATGAGGCAGGTGGTTGTGAGCCCGGTGGATGAACTGGTAATGTGTCGTGTGATTGTTAAACCTTTGTTAATAAACCAACTAGTTCTTAATAGCAATGTGTTGCTGTGAATCTTAAGCAAAGAAGCCATGAAGCAAATACATTACAACTGGATTGAGTGCCTGTCACTGCCTGTTACAGGGGGAATTTTAACCCCAACACCCACGATGGGCGGGAGGATCAGGGGCTGAATCGGAAAATATTTGCAACCCGACCCCAACCTGCCGCGAACACTTCCGGTTTCACGGCGGGGGCCGTTGAGTCACCCGTTGTGGAGAGGCGAGGCTGTCATTAATGAGGCTCCGCCCCTCAGACTTTCGGCGGCCGATGGTATTGAAAGGCGGCGGGTCGCTGGACTTTCCCAGGGCTCGGGAAACACGGCAGCAGCAGGAGATGCCGGATCCGACAGGGTCGGGTACTTTTTACAGCACTGCTCGTGAGTGGGGAGGAGCTGGAGTGCTTCCCCCCCCCCCCGGGCCCCTCGAGCAAACCTTCTCCCGCCATCTGCCGTCCCAAACAGCTCGCCGATCTCTCCCGGTTCGACCTTCCTCCTCCCACGACCCGCAGTGTTCCACGTCTGTGGCATACTGCCGCCGGTTTTCCCACTGGTCAGCCAGTCAATCCGGCCGCCTGCCTGGTGATAAACGCAGTAAAAAAAAAAGATAATGAGGCCCCGCCGTTAAATTAGGGATTCCCCCTCCCTTCACCCCCACCCCACAAACCCGTTCCCCCCCCCCACCCCACAAACCCGCTCCCCCGTTCGCCCCCCACCCCACAAACCCGCTCCCCCGTTCCCCCCCCACCCCACAAACCCGCTCCCCCGTCCCCCCCCACCCCACAAACCCGCTCCCCCGTCCCCCCCACAAACCTGCTCCCCCGTTCCCCCCCACCCCACAAACCCACTCCCCCGTTCCCCCCACCCCACAAACGCGCTCCCCCGTCCCCCCCCACCCCACAAACCCACTCCCCTGTTCCCCCCCACCCCACAAACCCGCTCCCCCGTCCCCCCACCCCACAAACCCGCTCCCCCGTTCCTCCCCACCCCACAAACCCGCTCCCCCGTTCCCCCCACCCCACAAACCCGCTCCCCCGTTCCCCCCCCCACCCCACAAACCCGCTCCCCCGTCCCCCCCACCCCACAAACCCACTCCCCCGTTCCCCCCACCCCACAAACCCACTCCCCCGTCCCCCCCACCCCACAAACCCACTCCCCCGTTCCCCCAACCCCACAAACCCACTCCCCCGTTCCCCCCACCCCACAAACCCACTCCCCCGTCCCCCCCACCCCACAAACCCACTCCCCCGTTCCCCCAACCCCACAAACCCACTCCCCCGTCCCCCCCACCCCACAAACCTGCTCCCCCGTTCCCCCCGCCACCCCACAAACACGCTCCCCCGTTCCCCCCCCACCTCACAAACCCGCTCCCCCGTTCATCCCACCCCACAAACCCGCTCCCCCATTCCCCCCACCCCACAAACCCGCTCCCCCATTCCCCCCACCCCACAAACCCGCTCCCCCGTTCCCCCCCACCCCACAAACCCGCCCCCTGTTCTCCCCCCCTCCACTCCCACCCCACAAACCCGCTCCCCCATTCCCCTCCCACCACACAAACCCGCTCCCCCGTTCACCCCACCCCACAAACCCGCTCTCCCGTTCCCCCCCACCCCACAAACCTGCTCCCCCGTTCCCCCCCCACCCCACAAACCCGCTCTCCCGTTCCCCCCCACCCCACAAACCCGCTCCCACATTCCCCCCCACCCCACAAACCCGCTCCCCCCCACCCCACAAACCCGCTCCCCCGTTCCCCCCCACCCCACAAACCCGCTCCCCCGTTCACCCCACCCCACAAACCCGCTCCCCCGTTCACCCCACCCCACCCCCCCGTTCCCCCCACCCCACAAACCCGCTCCCCCGTTCCCCCCCCCACCCCACAAACCTGCTCCCCCGTTCCCCCCCCACCCCACAAACCTGCTCCCCCGTTTCCCCCCCACCCCACAAACCTGCTCCCCTGTTCCCCACCCCACAAACCCACTCCCCCGTTCCCTCCCACCCCACAAACCTGCTCCCCCGTTCCCCACCCCACAAACCCGCTCCCCCGTTCCCCACCCCCCACCCCACAAACCCGCTCCCCCATTCTCCCCCCCCCCCCACAAACCTGCTCCCCCGTTCCCCCCCACCCCACAAACCTGCTCCCCCGTTCCCCCCCACAAACCTGCTCCCCCGTTCCCCACCCCCACCCCACAAACCCGCTCCCCCATTCTCCCCCCCCCCCACAAACCTGCTCCCCCGTTCCCCCCACCCCACAAACCTGCTCCCCCGTTTCCCTCCCCCACCCCACAAACCCGCTCCCCCATTTCCCCCCCACCCCACAAACCCGCTCCCCCATTCTCCCCCCCCACCCCACAAACCCACCCCCCCGTTCTCCCCCCCCTCCACCCCCCCCCACAAACCTGATCCCCTGTTCCCCCCCCCACCGCCCTGTAAGTGACAGGGCCACTGACTCTGATCCAGTTTAGCAAGTCTGTCAAGACTCTGAAGTATCACTAATGCGGCCCATTAAACCACTCCTGAGGATTAGAGAGGTGAATGTTAAGGAGAGGATCATGTTGCATAGCCCGCGGCATCGGGAGCTTCTGCTGTTTCCAGAGATTGAATCATCAGTTTGACAAGACTGACAGCTGAACAAATTGTTGTTCATCCACGCACGCACACTCTGGTCTCAGAAATGAACCTCCTTGGTCCGGCGTTGGATAGCATTCAGGTTAAGTCCTTCCTTTATCTCCCCAGCGATCCCAGCCAGTAGCTGCAGTGGCAAGGCTATCTGTGCCCCGTGTTGAATTCCTGGCCTTCGAACCTGGACTTGGCCCCCCCCCCCACCCCACCCCTTGGACTGGAGAAGACGGCTCGCCGGAGTCTGCCACCAGAGGGAGCTGTCTACCAACTATTCGCCTGCCCGTCGGCTCAAACTGACATCTACGACTCATGCCAGACTTGCCTCGGGCTCAATGACCTCAGAGGAGATGAGGAATTTTTTTAAGTGCTACTGCAACGCGGAATCAGAGAACGATACAGCACAGGAGGCCGCCATTCGGCCCATCGTGCCTGTGCTGGCTCTTTGACAGAGCGATCCAATTAGACCCACTGCCCCCGGAGTTTCCCCGGAGTTCTGCAGATTTTTTCCCCCTTCAAGTATTTATCCTTTTGAAAGTATGTTATCGAATCGGCTTCTACCCCACTTTCAGGCAGCGTGCTCCAGATCACAACAACTTGCTGCGTTTTTTTAAAAAATCATCCTAATCTGTCCCCGGATTCTTTTTCCCCAAAAGAAATGTGCTTTGAATTACAAGCTGGTTGCATATGCACAGATCACGCCGCAGGACGGAAAGCTACTCTCTATTGGTAACGGTAGACCTGCTTCTATGCCGTTAATACTTGCTGCTGAGCTAAGCCAATGGCTTTGCTCTTTATCCGTCCTCTGCTGAGGGAAGCGATGTACATTGTGGCACCAGCAGACCTTCACTCCCTCACCCACGTGGCCAGTTTGCACACACGTGAGCCTGGGTGGCTGAAGTTGGCTTCTGTAACGTATTTGCTTCAAGGGTCCTTTGCTTAAGAATTCATAACACCACATTGCTATTCAGAACTAGTTGGTTTATTAGCAAAAGGTTTAACAATCACACTACACATTACCAGTTCATCCACCAGGCTCACAACCACCTGCCTCATCGTGGATCCCCCCCGAACCCCAACTGGCTGGGGTTTTATTGAGTCTTGTGAACATCACGTGACTGGCTCAGCCACTCCCACTCAACAGCTCCACAACTATTTTAAATGAAACGATAAAGCTGCGTGCCTCCTTATTAAAGGGGCGCTAGAACCCACAAATTAACAAATAAAACTTAAACGGTTCAACAGCTCTACAAACCCGAGAGACTCACAGGTGCATACATTGCAGCACTGTAACCGGGGCCACTACCTGCCCCGGACATGTCACTGGAATATGATCAGGAACCACAACCCTGAAAAAAAAAGGAAAGGCTTGTATTTATATAGCACCTTTCATGACCACCCGATGTCCCAAAGTGCTTTACGGCCAATGAAGTACTTTTGGAGTGTAGTCTGCAAGGTCGGAGTGAAGCACTCCCTTTCTTTCTAAATTTTCATATAAAATCAGAGTATTATACAAACAAGGGACAGAACTTAAAACGAGGACTAAATTCTATCTATGCTCGCGGGTGCAATTAGCCCCAGTCTCTTCCCCTTACTTCACCGGAAAACTACACTTGGTCTCGACTCTCCATGTGCAACACCACCACAACAACAACAACTTGTATTTATTTAGCGCCTTTAATGTAGTAAAACGTCCCAAGGAACGTTATCAGACAAAATTTGACACCGAGTCAAATAAAGAGAAATTAGGTGGCAGACCAAATGTTTGGTCAAAGGGGGAGATTTTAAGGAGTGCTCTCAAGGAGGAGGGAGGGGTAGAGAGGCGGAGAGGTGGAGAGGCAGAGGGGTTTAGGGAAGGAATTCCAGAGTTTGGGGCCTCGGCAGCTGAAGGCACGGGTGCCATGATTGGGTCAATTGAAATCGAGGATGTGCACGAGGCCAGTATTCGAGGAGTGCAGAGAACTGGGAGGGTTGTGAGGCTGGAGGAGATTACAGAGATAGGGAGGGGAGAAGCCATGGAGGGATTTGGAAACAAGGATGAGAATTTTAAAATCGAGGCGTTGCGTATCCGGGAGCCAATGTAGGTCAGCGAGGAGAGGGGGTGATGGGCGAGCGGGAGTTGGAGCGAGTTAGGACACGGGCTGCCGAGTTTTGGATCACCTCTAGTTTAAGAAGGGTGCAAGGTGGGAGGCCGGCCAGGAGTGCGTTGGAGTAGTCCAGTCAAGAGGTAACAAAGGCATGGATGAGGGTTTCAGCAGCGGATGAGCTGAGGCAGGGGCGGAGACGGGTGATGTTACGGAGGTGGGAGTAGGTGATCTTGGTGATGGAGTGGATACATAGAAAATAGGTGCAGGAGCAGGCCATTCGGCCCTTCTAGCCTGCACCGCCATTCAATGAGTTCATGGCTGAACATGCAACTTCAGTACCCCATTCCTGCTTTCTCACCATACCCCTTGATTCCCCTAGTAGTAAGGACTTCATCTAACTCCTTTTTGAATATATTTAGTGAATTGGCCTCAACAACTTTCTGTGGTAGAGAATTCCACAGGTTCACCACTCTCTGGGTGAAGAAATTCCTCCTCATCTCGGTCCTAAATGGCTTCCCCCTTATCCTTAGACTGTGTCCCCTGGTTCTGGACTTCCCCAACATTGGGAACATTCTTCCTGCATCTAACCTGTCTAACCCCGTCAGAATTTTAAACGTTTCTATGAGGTCCCCTCTCATTTTTCTGAACTCCAGTGAATACAAGCCCAGTTGATCCAGTCTTTCTTGATAGGTCAGTCCCACCATCCCGGGAATCAGTCTGGTGAACCTTCGCTGCACTCCCTCAATAACAAGAATGTCCTTCCTCAGGTTAGGAGACCAAAACTGTACACAATACTCCAGGTGTGGCCTCACCAAGGCCCTGTACAATTGTAGCAACACCTCCCTGCCCCTGTACTCAAATCCCCTCGCTATGAAGGCCAACATGCCATTTGTGGTGTCAGAAGCTCAGCTTGGTGTGAAATAGGATGCCGAGATTGTGAATGGTTTGGTTCAGTCTCAGACAGTGGGCAGAGAGAGGGACAGGTGATTGATATATTGTGTCAAGTTGCTGGAGATATATCACCAACGATGTCTCCGCAAGATCCTACAAATCCCCTGGGAGGACAGACGCACCAACATCAGCGTCCTGGTCCAGGCCAACATCCCCAGTATTGAAGCACTGACCACACTCGATCAGCTCCGCTGGGCAGGCCACATGTGCCTGGCATGCGGACAAAGACTCCCAAAGCAAGCGCTCGACTCGGAACTCCTTCACGGCAAACGAGTCGAAGGTGGGCAGAGGAAACATTACAGGGACACCCTCAAAGCCTCCCGGATAAAGGGCAACATCCCCACCGACACCTGGGAGTCCCTGGCCAAAGACCGCCCTAAGTGGAGGAAGTGCATCCGGGAGGGCGCTGAGCACCTCGAGTCTCGTCGCCGAGAGCATGCAGAAACCAAACGCAGGCAGCGGAAGGAGCGTGCGGCAAACCAGTCCCACCCACCCTTTCCTCCAACCACTGTCTGTCCCACCTGTGACAGAGACTGTGGCTCTCGTATTGGACTGTTCAGCCAACAAAGAACTCACTTCAGGAGTGGAAGCAAGTCTTCCTCGATTCCGAGGGACTGCCGATGATGATGATGATGATGATATTGTGTGATCATTTGAAAGAGTTAAAGTGCGGCAAAGTATCAGGTCCTCCACCTAGCAATACAGGGGCAATGTTCAGCAATATGATCTGTGTAGACTTGTCTGAGTTAAGGACTGTTTGCATCTAGTTATAAACATCTGAAAAGTGCAATAATGTCAGTGTGATTTACATGGGTTCATGGAGAGGACATTTTCACAAGGAGCACTATTAAGAAAAGCCATGCATTTATATAGAGCCTTTCAGAAATGTCCCAAAGCGCTTCAGAATCATTGAATTACTGTGGAGTGCAGTGAGTGTTATTAGCCCTAATGCGTCATCTAATTAAGGGATTTGTTGCTGAAAATTGATTGCTGCATTAAGTGCGATAAAGTGAGATCTCAGAAAAATGGAAAATACCAACAAAAAAAAGCTGGAACAATTGAAAGTTGCACTAACCTAGAGAGGATTAGTGCAAATTACATTCAGTGGTGGGAAACTCAGAAAATACAATAGGAAAAGAAAGACTTGCATTTATATAGCGCCTTTCACGACCACCGGACGTCTCAAAGCGCTTTACAGCTAATGAAGTACTTTTGGAGTGTAGTCACTGTTGTAATGTGGGAAACGCAGCAGTCAATTTTCGCACAGCAAGCTCCCACACACAGCAACGTGATAATGACCAGATCATCCGTTTTTTTATTATGTTGATTGAGGGATAAATATTGGCCCCAGGACACCGAGGATAACTCCCCTGCTCTTCTTCAAAATAGTGCCAAGGGATCTTTTACATCCACCTGAGAGAGCAGATGGGACCTCAGTTTATTGTCTCATCCAAAAAGACGGCCCCTCCGACAGCGCGGCGCTCCCTCAGCACTGCCCCTCCGACAGTGCAGGGCTCCCTCAGTACTGCCCCTCCGACAGCGCGGCGCTCCCTCAGCACTGCCCCTCCGACAGTGCGGCACTCCCTCAGTACTGCCCCTCCGACAGTGCGGCGCTCCCTCAGCACTGCCCCTCCGACAGTGCGGCGCTCCCTCAGCACTGCCCCTCCGACAGTGCGGCGCTCCCTCAGCACTGCCCCTCCGACAGTGCGGCGCTCCCTCAGCACTGCCCCTCCGACAGTGCGGCGCTCCCTCAGTACTGCCCCTCCGACAGTGCGGCGCTCCCTCAGCACTGCCCCTCCGACAGTGCGGCGCTCCCTCAGCACTGCACTGTGTGTCAGCCTGGATTTTTTTGTGCTCAAGTCCCTGGAGTGGGACTTGAACCCGCGACCTGCTGACTCCGAGGCGAGAGTGCCGCCCACTGACACAATATTGTACCGAATGCCAAAGGAGGGAAAATGATTGATTCGTTCCGATTCCGGCCAGTTTTGATTTTGAGTTTCAAACAAAAATGAAAGTGAATCGGAAGCCGATGATCATCTGGTTCAAAAATATAAAGCATTCGAAATCCGTCGCGGTGGCTGAGGAATTGCCCGAGTGCCAGCAGTGGGGTGGCACAGTGCGTTGGGAGGTTCCATTCCCGAGACTCGGGGGGTAGCACCTTAGCGGAACGTGCTCACCGAGGCAGTGCTCACTACTCGCCCGAGGTGCTGAACGGCCTGTCTGTCTGACATTTAAAAACGGAATAATGGAACGTTTGGAGCTAACTTGCTCACAGAGACCACGGGCCCCAAACTCGCCGTATTCACCGGCAGCTGCCGCTGTGTGTTTTCTGGGCGCTCTCCCCTCGGTGACTTCCCCTCGGCCTCCCGCTCG